>NC_057721.1:86818350-86854742 GCF_004010195.1 Chiloscyllium plagiosum | reverse complement strand
TACTGGATCTGCCTCGTCCATCTTCAGAGTTTACATCCTCAAAAAATTCCAGAAGATTAGTCAAGCATGATTTCCCCTTCATAAATCCATGCTGACTCTGACCTATCCTGTTACTACTATCCAAATGTGTCGTCACTTCATCCTTTATAATATACTCCAGCATCTTTCCCACCACTGAGGTCAGACTAACTTGTCTATAATTTCCTGCTTTCTCTCTCCCACCTTTCTTAAAAAGTGGTATAACATTAGCCACCCTCCAATCCGCAAGAACTGATCCCAAATCTATCTAACTCTGGAAAATAATCACCAATGCAGCCACGATTTCTCGAGCCATCTCCTTCAGTACCCTGGGATGTAGATCATCAGGCCCCGGGGACTTATCAGCCTTCAGACCTAACAGTCTCTACAACACCAATTCCTGGCAAATATAAATTCCCTTAAGTTCAGGTCCTTCAGCCACTGTAACCTCAGGGAGATTGCTTGTGTCTTCCCCAGTGAACACAGATCTGAAGTACCAATTCAATTCTTCTGCCATTTCTTTGTTCCCCGTAATATATTCCCCTGTTTCTGTGTTCAAGGACCCAATTTTAGTCTTCACCATTTATTTGCCTTTCACATATCTAAAAAAGCTTTTACTATCTTCCTTTATATTTTTGGCCAGTTTACCTTCGTACCTCATTTTTTCTCTGCGTATTTCCTTCTTAGTAATCAAAGCTGCCCAGTCCTCCATTTTCCCACATATCTTTGCTATGTTATACTTTTTCTCTTTTAACTTTATATGTTTCTTAACTTCGCTCATCAGCCACGGCCGCCCATGCCTCCTCCTAGGATCTTTCTTCGTTTTTGGAATGAACTGATCCTGCAACTTCTGCATTATGCCCAGAAATATTCAAAATAGTGAGCAGCTGATATTGGAAGGCAACTTGTCTGCTGCTACCAGCTCTTGATTAATGGAGATATGGGGAGGATACAAAAATGAAATAGGCAATTTGGTCCAAACAGTTTGTCAGTAAATCACATGACAAACTGCTGTAATACTGAATCAGTGTGTCTCAAATGTCAGGTTCCACCTTTGTGGTTCAGAGTTGAGCCTGTACAAACTCAACACCTCGATGAAGCCCAGTGCAGACTCTCAGCCTCGAGGTGAGGCACAGTGCGGACTCTTCGCCTCAAGGTGAAGCTCAGTGCAGACTCTCAGCCTCGAGGTGAAGCCCAGTGCGGAGACTCAGCTTCAAGGTGAAGCCCAGTGCAGACTCTCAGCCTCGAAGTGAAGCCCAGTGCAGACTCTCAGCCTCGAGGTAAAGCCAGTACAGACTCTCAACCTCGAGGTAAAGCCCACTGCGGAGACTCAGCCTCGAGGTAAAGCCCAGTGCGGAGTCTCAGCCTCGAGGTGAAGCCCAGTGCGGAGACTCAGCCTCGAGGTGAGGCCCAGTGTGGAGACTCAGCCTCGAGGTAAGTCCAGTGTGGACTCTCAGTCTTGAGGTGAGGCCCAGTGCGGACTCTCAGTCTCGAGATGAGGCCAAGTGCAGACTCTCAGCCTCGAGGTAAAGCCCAGTGCAGACTCTCAGTCTCGAGGTGAGGCCCAGTGCGGACTCTCAGTCTCGAGGTGAGGCCCAGTGCGGTGACTCAGCCTCGAGGTAAAGCCCACTGCGGAGACTCAGTCTCGAGGTGAGGCCCAGTGTGGACTCTCAGCCTCGAGGTGAGGCCCAGTGTGGAACCTCCGCCTTGAGGTGAAGCCCAGTGCGGACTCTCAGCCTCGAGGTGATGCCTAGTGCAGACTCTCTGCCTCGAGGTGAAGCCCAGTGCAGACTCTCAGCCTCGAGGTGAAGCCCAGTGCGGACTCTCAGTCTCGAGGTGAGGCCCAGTGTGAATCCTCCGCCTCGAAGTGAGGCCCAGTGTGGACTCTCAGCCTCGAGGTGAAGCCCAGTGTGGACTCTCAGCCTCGAGGTGAAGCCCAGTGCGGACTCTCAGCCTCGAGGTGATGCCCAGTGCAGACTCTCAGCCTAGAGGTGAGGCCCAGTGCAGGCTCTCAGCCTCGAGGTGAAGCCCAGTGCGGAGTCTCAGCCTCGAGGTAAAGCCAGTGCAGACTCTCAGCTTCGAGGTGAAGCCAGTGCAGGCTCTCAGCCTTGAGGTGAGGCCCAGTGCAGGCTCTCAGCCTCGAGGTGAAGCCCAGTGCGGACTCTCAGCCTCGAAGTGAAGCCCAGTGCGGACTTTCATCCTCGAGGTAAAGCCCAGTGCGGAGTCTCAGCCTCGAGGTAAAGCTAAGTGCAGACTCTTTGCCTTGAGGTAAAGCCAGTGCAGACTCTTTGCCTCGAGGTAAAGCCAGTGCAGACTCTCAGCTTCGAGGTGAAGCCCAGTGCGGAGTCTCAGCCTCGAGGTGAAGCCAGTGCGGACTCTCAGCTTCAAGGTAAAGACCAGTGTGGACCCACTGTTTTAAAAAGATTGTAATGTTGAACTTTTCACTCTCTGTACAAAGAACAAAGAGCAATGCAGCACAGGACCAGATTCTTCAGCTCTCCAAGCCTGTACCGACACATTTTGCCCTTCCACACTAAAACTGTCTTCACTTACAGGATCCATATCCCTCTATTCCCTTCCTATTCAGGTATTTGTCCAGGTGCTTCTTGAATGCTGTTATTGTGTCTGCTTCTACCACCTCTTTTGGCAGTGCATTTCAGGCGCTTACCATCCTTTGTCTGAAAAAGGTGCCTCACACATCTCTTTTAAAGTTACCCCCACCTTGCACCTTGAACCTGGGTCCCCTAGTAATTGACCCCTCCACCCAGGGAAAAAGCCTCATACTTTCCACTCTATCCATATCATTCACAATCTTATAAACCTCTATCAGATTGCCTCTTAGCCTCCTGCGTTCCAGTGAAAACAAACCCAATGTATCCAACCTTTCTTCATAGATAAAATCCCCCATACCAGGCAACATCCTAGTAAACCTTTTCTGTACCCTCTGGTAGTGTGGTGACCAGAACTGTACGCAATATTCCAAGTGTAGCCTAACTAGAGTCCTAACAAGCTGCAGCATAACTTATGTCTTTATTTTTTTGAATTTATACCTAAGATTTGTATCTAGGTATCTTTGTACCTAGCTTAATGTAATTTTTTTTCTAATTTATGTCTCAGATTTTGTACCTAAGATGTCACCAGAAATGGCGACTTTGTACACTTTTTGCTGCACTCATGGATCCCTGTACTTGCATACATGTGACAATAAACCTAATTCTAATTCTAATTCTTGTCTTTTTGTGCTGACCTCAGCATTGACCTCAGCATCTCAGAATACTGCAAAGGTTCAGCCGCAGTAATCAGGATTGTGGAGTGCTGGCTGTGTAGGTGTCATTGGAGCTTGGTTGTGAAGTCTGCATAGTTCAGCATCCTTGACGGCATCACTGTCTGGGCTCACAAATGAAGACTAACCTCCAGAAACTTTTCTCTTGGCTGAGTCCATACTTTCAGGAGAATTGAGGGAGAAGCTATTTTGCTAGAGTTACTGAAGAAAATAGTGTCAGCTATGGCTCAGTCATAACTTTTATGTCTAGTTCTTCGCAAAATATTGAGGGAGTGCCAGACTGTCAAAGGGCTTGTACTGAGGGAGTGCTGCACTGCCCGAGGGTCAATATTACAGGAATTCAGCTTTGTTGGAGGGTCATACTGAGGTAGCATTAAACTACAGGGCATCCAAATATAATGCGACAGTTGCGTTCCTCTGTGACCTCGCACTATGGAAAATCGCGCTAAGGAAAACCGCTATAGAAATTCGTGCTGTAGGCGATTGCTATAAAAAAATTGCTATACCTGTTCAGTAGAAAGTTTGCATTATCCAAACAGCATCACAATTCGTCAATCATGGTATAGCCAATTTGCCTTGATGAAACACATTATATCACAACGACCTGTGTCTCATTATTAGAACATAGAACATAGAACAGTACAGCATAGAACAGGCCCTTCAGCCCACGATGTTCTGCCGACCATTGATCCTCATGTAAGGTAAACCTAATGTGCGAACCCTCAAATTTCTGTGACCATATGCATGTCCAGCAGTCTCTTAAATATCCCCAATGACCTCGCTTCCACAACTGCTGCTGGCAACGTATTCCATGTTTTCACAACTCTCTGTGTAAAGGACCCACCTCTGACATCCCCTCTATACTTTCTGCCAAACAGCTTAAAACTATGACCCCTCGTGTTAACAATTTCTGCCCTGGGAAAAAGTCTCTGGCTATCAACTCTATCTATGCTTCTCATTATCTTGTACATCTCAATTAGGTCCCCTCTCTTCGTTCTTTTTTCCAATGAAAAGAGTCCGAGCTCAGTCAACCTCTCTTTTTAAGATAAGCCCTCCATTCCAGGCAGCATCCTGGTAAACCTCCTCTGAACCCTCTCCAAAGTATCCACATCTTTCCTATAATAGGGCGACCAGAACTGGACACAGTATTCCAAGTGCGGTCTAACCAAAGTTTTATAGAGCTGCAACAAGATCTCACGGCTTTTAAACTCAATCCCCCTGTTAATGAAAGCCAAAACACCATATGCTTTCATAACAATCCTGTCCACTTGGGTGGCAATTTTAAGGGATCTACATACCTGCACACCAAGATCCCGTTGTTCCTCCACACTGCCAAGAATCCTGTCTTTAATCCTGTACTCAATTTTCAAGTTTGACCTTCCAAAATGCATCAATTCGCATTTATCCAGGTTGAACTCCATCTGCCACCTCTCAGCCCATCTCTGCATCCTGTCAGTGTCACGCTGCAGCCTACAACAGTCCTCTATACTGTCAACGACACCTCCAACCTTTGTGGCGTCTGCAACTTGCTAACCCATCCTTCAATCCCCTCAGCCAAGTCATTAATAAAAATTACAAACAGTAGAGGCCCAAGGACAGAGCCCTGTGGAACACCACTCACCACAGACTTCCCGGCAGAATACTTTCCTTCCACTGCCACTCGCTGTCTTCTGTCGACCAGCCAATTCTGTATCCAGACAGCTACATTTCCCTGTATCCCATTCCTCCTGACCTACTGAATGAGCCTACCATGGGGAACCTTATCAAATGCCTTGCTGAAGTCCAGATACACCACATCCACCGCTCGACCCTCATCAACTTGTCTAGTAACATCCTCAAAGAACTCGATAAGGTTTGTGAGGCATGGGCACTATAGAAAACATTGGCTAAGCCACAGACAGAGTAACACGTGCAGTTCTGAAAAAGGAGGGATGTGATTGCACTGGACAGGGTACAAAGGGGATTTACCAGGATGTTGCCTGGACTGTAGAATTTTACTAATGAAGAGAGATTGGACAGACTTAGTGTTTTTTTCCCTTGGAGCAGAGGTGCATGAGAAGCGGGGGACATGACTGAGATGTATAAAATGAAGAGGGTTATAGATCAGGTAGAGAGAAAGGAACCTTTCCCCTGGGTGGAGGGATCAACAACTAATGATCATCAATTTAAGGGATGGGGTAGAAGGTTTCAAGGGAATGTGAGAAAAGTTTTTCAACCAGAGTGTGGTAGGAATCTGGAACTCACTTCCTGTAAGTGTCGTAGAGGTAGTTATACTCAGAACACTTAAGAAGTATTTAGATGTGCACTTGTGATGCTGGGGTTATACAAGATTATGGAGACAGTGAGGTCTGCAGATGCTGGAGATCAGAGTTGAGAGTGTGTTGCTGGAAAAGCACAGCAGGTCAGGTAGCCTCGAGGAGCAGGAGAATCGATGTTTTGAGCTGGAGCCTGATGAAGGGCTTTGGCCCAAAATGTTGAGAAACAAGACTATGGACAAAATGCAGGAAAATGGGATTAGAATAATTAGCCATTTGTATTTGATCAGTGCAGACTCTATGTCAAAGACCCGTTTTGTGTGCTGTTGAACTCTACGACTAAATAAATAGTACTTTAAAGAAGCTGAAGCTTTCATCTTGACTATTCTGGCTTGAACACAAATTCATGGAAGTGGGCATGAAACTATACATTTAAATGATATAAGGAATTTCATGGATAGAATGATGGGTGTGCTAATTTTCTGTGCTAAATGCTAGGCAATTAACACTAGGCAATAATACAGAAAAAGGGCAGAACATTTCCTTTAGATTTTGCAATATACTTAATTACACATAACCTTTGGAGAGGATATTTGTGTGCTGCCAATTACAGCACTGTAGAGATCAGTCTAATAACCTGACCAGTAAGTAGTTTGTAATTTTGTTGTCCCATTAAATTTTGGTCCACATAGTATTTGGAATTTATCATCTTGTGCTGTTTTTTTTAAAACATGCAACAGCCTTCCACATTTTCTAGCCTGCATTAATATGAGGGATATAAGACTGATCTGCAAGGAGACCTGGGTGATTCTTCCTGACCAGCTGTGGACCATGTGCTCACTCGATTGTGCTCTCAATTTTAATCTAGAAAAAAATACCTTCCCAAGTGTATCTCTCCAGGTACATGGAGGGTAGGTGGATTCTTAGAGCAGCTGGTGCTGGAGCTGACCAGGGAGAAGGCAATTCTGGATCTGGTATTGTGTAACGACCAGAATTGGTCAGAGACCTCGAAGTGAATGAGCCATTGGGAAGTAGTGACCATAATACAATAAGCTTAATCTGCAATTTGAGAGGGAGAGGGTACAGTCGGAAGTGACAGCATTTCTGTTGAATAAAGGGAATTATGGATCTATGAGGGAGGAGCTGGCCAAAGTTCAATGGTGCAATACCTTAGCAGGGATGACCGTGGAGGAACAATGGCAGATATTTCTGTGTATAATGCAGAAGTTGCAGGATCAGTTCATTCCTAAAAGGAAGAAAGATCCCAGGAGGAGGCATGGGCGGCCGTGGCTGACGAGGGAAGTAAAGAAACATATATAGTTAAAAGAGAAAAAGTATAACATAGCTAAGTGGGAAAACTGAGGACTGGGAAGCTTTTAAAGAGCAACAGAGGATTACTAAGAAGGAAATACGCAGAGGAAAAATGAGGTACGAAGGTAAACTGGCCAAGAATATAAAGGAGGATAGTAAAAGCTTTTTTAGGTAGTGCAAGGCAAAAAAATGGTTAGGACAAAATTGGGCCCTTGAAGACAGAAACAGGGTAATATATTACGGGGAACAAAGAAATGGCAGAGGAATTAAATGGGTACTTCAGATCTGTGTTCACTGGGAAGACACAAGCAATCGCCCTGAGATAACAGTGGCTGAAGGACTTGAACTTAAGGGAATTTATATTTGCCAGGATTTGGTGTTGGAGAGCCTGTTAGGTCTGAAGGTTGATAAGTCTCCGGGGCCTGATGGTCTGATTCCCAGGGTACTGAAGGAGGTGGCTCGGGAAATCGTGGATGCGTTGGTGATTATTTTCCAGAATTTAATAGATTCGGGGTCGGTTCCTGAGGATTGGAGGGTGGCTAATGTTATACCACTTTTTAAGAAAGGTAGACGAGAGAAAGCAGGAAATTATAGACCAGTTAGTCTGACCTCAGTGGTGGGAAAGATGCTGGAGTCTATTATAAAGGATGAAATTACGGCACATCTGGATAGTAGTAACAGGATAGGACAGAGTCAGCATGGATTTATGAAGGGGAAATCATGCTTGACTAATCTTCTTGAATTTTTTGAGGATGTAACTATGAAGTTGGACGAGGGAAATCCAGTAGATGTAGTGTACCTGGACTTTCAGAAAGCTTTTGATAAAGTCCCACACAGGAGTTTAGTGAGTAAAATTAGGGCGCATGGTATTGGGGGCAAAGTACTAGATTGGATTGAAAATTGGTTGGCTAATAGGAAACAAAGGGTAGTGATAAACGGCTCCATTTCGATTCCCCTAACTATCGAGTCCCCTACCACGAGTACTTTTCGATTCAGCCCCCTTCCCTTCTTTGCCAAAGTGTCAGGCTCAGTGCCAGAGAACTGACTGCTATGGCTTTCCTCTGGTATGTCATTCCCCCCCAGCAGTATCCAAAATGGTATACTTATTGCTGAGGGGAATGTCCACAGGGGATCTCTGCACTGTCTGTCTGTCCTCTTTTCTCCCCCTGACTGTAACCCATCTATCCTTATCCTGAGCCTCAGGAGTGACCAACTGCTGGTAACTCCCCTCAATTACCCCCTCAGCCTCCCGAATGATCCGTAGTTCATCCAGCTCCAGCTTCAATTCCCTAACACGGTTTCCAAGGAGCTGGAGTTGGGTGCACTTCCCACAGACGTAGCCAGCGGAGACATGTGCCATGTCTCCCACCTGCCACATTCTGCAGGAGGAGCAAGCAACCGCCCTAGCATCCATACCCGGCTTATCTGAACACCCACTCAGTACTAAACAAGAAAGCTTAATTCAGTTGCTATAAAATCAAGCAATAAACTTATATTCAATAAAGGAAGTTTAGAAATGAACTGTACCTTATTAACTTGGTTAGAGGAGGAGGGCTGGTGGGAGACACTACGGTTGTAGTGCCTCGGGTTTAGCCGCCCTGCTAATATATATGGTCACTTACTTTCCTTCCCGGCAGCCCCTCTGGTCTGCGTCACTTCTTTTCAGTATTTTGCGTGAGAACTTTGTGTACAAACTCACATTGCAAAAAAAAATTGCAAAAAAAGTCAACAGTACATAATTGACTTTGTAGCATTTTAGGGTGTATTGAAGTTGTGAAAAGTGCAATGAAAGTACAGCCTTACGATTAAATAGCAAGGGCATACTTTTTAACTTGTATTATTCTGTGCTTTAAGAAGAGTATACTGATTGACATCAGTAAGGTTTGCATGGTCAGGAAGGATAGATCACAAAGGGTTAGGCTGATAAAGGCTGAAGGTAACCTTAGTGATGAAGTAGTGCCAACTCATGTGGAAGAGCAGAGAGTTAAAACAGCAAGGTTAGCAGCTGAAGTGGCTGATAGTTCTGAGCTGGTCCATACAACACGGTTTGACTTTGAATCAATTTCAGTCCATGAGGGATAGAAATTGGGGCAAAGAGAAATCCTCATGTGGAAAGAGAAAGGTGGTTCTCAGTGAAGATCATAAGGATATCTGACCACAGGGTAAACAAGAAACCCTTGAGGGGTTCAAAGAAGTTAAAAAGCTCTGGTGTTTTCATTGTAATAAAGTGGGACACACAAAATCACAGTGTAGGTGGGCTAGGAGAAAGCCAGATGTAGGAAAACTGGACAAACCTGGGAGTTTTGTTGGACTAGTAACAAAAAGCACAAGGGAAGTTACTCAGAGTGTACAAGATAGTCAGAGGTTGATTAAGAAGGAAGTGCCAGATCTGCTTAAAAAAATATACATGCAAGGGAAAAGTTTATTCACCGAGGCCAGGGTTAGTAGGTAAAGAGGTTACAATATAAAGGGACACAGGATCCTCTCAGTCTGTAAGGTTGAAGGATAAGGAGATATGTACTCCTGAGGGACTACTGCCAGAAAAGGTACTGGTAACAGGAATTCATGGTGAGACAATAAGTGCTCAATCATGTAAAGTGAGGCTAGAGAGTCCAGAGAAGAGTGGAGAATTTGTAGTAGGAGTACGAGACAAACTCTCAGCTCAAGGAATACAATTTGTCCTTGCAAATGAAATAGCTGATTCACCAGTAGGTATGCTGCCTACTCTGGTTTAAAGGTCAGTGGAGATGCAGGCAACTGAAGAAATGAAAGATGTATTTCCAGGAATTTTCCCAGATTGTGTGATCACAAGTTGAAGCAGGGTAGTTCAAAAGGCACAGATAAGGTTTATAGAACATAGAAAAATACAGCGCCGTACAGGCCCTTCGGCCCTCGATATTGCGCCGATCCAAGCCCACCTAACCTACACTAGCCCACTATCCTCCATATGCCTATCCAATGCCCGCTTAAATGCCCATAAAGAGGGAGAGTCCACCACTGCTACTGGCAGGGCATTCCATGAACTTACGACTCGCTGAGTGAAGAACCTACCCGTAACTTCAGTCCTATATCTACCCCCTCTTAATTTAAAGCTATGCCCCCTTGTAATACCCGACTCAATACGCGGGAAAAGGTTCATACTGTCGACCCTATCTAACCCCCTAATCATCTTGTACACCTCAATCAAGTCACCCCTAAACCTTCTTTTCTCTAATGAAAACAGCCCTAAGTGTCTCAGTCTTTCCTCATACGATCATCCTACCATACCAGGCAACATCCTGGTAAACCTCCTCTGCACCCGTTCCTTCCTATAGTATGGCGACCAAAACTGCACACAATACTCCAGATGCGGCCGCACCAGAGTCTTAAAGAACTGCAACATGACCTCAGGACTCCAGAACTCAATTCCTCTACCAATAAAAGCCAGTACGCCATATGCTTTCTTCACCGCACTATTTACCAGGGTGGCAACTTTCAGAGATCTGTGTACATGGACACCAAGATCCCTCTGCTCATCCACACTACCAAGTATCCGACCATTAGCCCAGTACCCCATCTTTTTGTTACTCATACTAAAGTGAATCACCTCACACTTACCCACATTGAACTCCATTTGCCACCTTTCTGCCCAGCTCTACCCACATTGAACTCCATTTGCCACCTTTCTGCCCAGCTCTGCAGCTTATCTATATCTCACTGTAACCTGACACATCCTTCCTCACTGTCAACAACTCCACCGACTTTAGTATCATCCGCAAACTTGCTCACCCAACCTTCTAGCCCCTCCTCCAGGTCATTTATAAAAATGACAAACAGCAGTGGTCCCAAAACAGATCCTTGCGGAACACATCTAGTAACTGCACTCCAAGATGAACCTTTACCATCAACTACTACCCTCTGTCTTCTTCCGACCAGCCAATTCCTAATCCAAACCTCCAACTCACCCTCAATGCCATACCTCCGTATTTTTTGCAGTAGCCTACCATGGGGAACCTTATCAAACGCCTTACTAAAATCCATATACACCACATCTACTGCTTAACCCTCGTCCACCTCCTTAGTCACCTTCTCAAAGAATTCAATAAGGTTTGTGAGGCACGACCTGCCCTTCACAAAACCATGCTGACTATCCTTGATCACATTATTCCTATCCAGATGTCCATAAATCCTATCCCTTACAATTCTCTCCAAGACTTTGCCCACAACAGAAGTGAGACTCACCGGCCTATAGGAATCAAGAGTGCTCTGAAGTATATGCAATACTTGGTGCATTGGGCTTGATTTTCCAGATCATACATTGTACATAAAGTGCCTTAAATTTGGTGTGAAAATGGAATTGATAAAACAACTTTGGACATTCCAGTTTTGTGGAGTAGATTAGATTAGATTGCTTACAGTGTGGAAACAGACCATTCGGCCCAACAAATCCATACTGACCCGCTGAAGCACAACCCACCCAGACCCATTCCCCTACATTTACCCCTTCACCTAACACTATGGGCAATTTAGCATGACCAATTCACCTGACCTGCACATTTTTGGACTGTGGGAGGAAACCGGAGCACCCGGAGGAAACCCACGCAGACAGGCTCCCTCACACGACCCTTTCCTCCCTGCCTGACGGGTACATACTTATCAAGGACACTCAATAGTTGCTCCTTGAACAAGCTCCACATATCAATTGTGCCCTTCCCTTGAAGCTTACTTTTCCAAGCCACGCATCCTAAGTCATGCCTCACCGCATCATAATTTCCCTGCCCCCAGCTATAACCCTTGCCCTGTAGTGCACACTTATCCATCACTAGAGTAAAAGTCACCGAATTGTGGTCACTGTCCCCAAAGTGCTCACCTACCTCTAATTCTAACACCTGGCCTGGTTCGTTACCCAGAACCAAATCCAGTATGGCCTCACCTCTTGTTAGCTTTTTTGATCAGATCTTTTTTGAGACTTTTTTGATCAGATAAGTGAGACAGAGCAGGAGCAACTAGGTAATCATGCAAGTATCTTTAGCTCTGCTACGCTTATTGAGTTACAGCAGAAAGATGAGAATTTAAAACAGTTATATCAAAAAGCATATGCAGAGAAGGAGAGTGAATGCATCCCAGTATGTTATTACTTAACAAATGATATCTCAATGAGGAAATGGAGACCATCACACAATCAAGCAGATGAGAAATGGGCAGAGATTCATCAGATTGTTTTGTCAGTAGGGTATAGAAAGGAGATGCTGCAAGTGGTGCATGAGCAACCACTAGGAGGTCATTTAGGGGTGAGGAAAACACAGGCTAAAATGCAAAGACATTTTTACTGGCCTGGACTACACAAGTAGTTGAATTTTACCAAGCGTGTCACACATGTCAGCTAATTGGAAAAACCACAGGCAGTAATAAAACCTGCACCTTTAATACCTATTCTAGCATTTGAGGAACCATTCACAAGAATCTTGATTGACTGCGTAGGTCCCCTACCTCAAACAAAAAGTGGGAATAATTATTTATTAACAATAATGGATGTGTCGACTAAATTTCCAGAGACAATCCCATTACACAACATCACAGCTAAAGGGTTGTAGATGAATTACTTGAATATTTTTACTAGATACGGTCTGCCAATAGAGATCCAGTCAAATCAAGGATCAAAATTCACATCCAAACTATTCAAGGAAGTTATGGATATCTTGGGAATAAAACAATTCAAATCCACGGCATTCCATCCAGAATCACAGGGAGCACTGGAGAGATGGCATCAAACACTAAAGACCATGTTGAGGGCTTATGGTCAGGATTATCCACATGATTGGGATGAAGGAGTTCCGTTTGTTCTTTTTGGATTAGAGATACACCAAATGAATCGACCAAATTCAGTTCATTTGAATTAATCTTTGGGCATGAAGTAAGAGGACCATTAAAATTGATTAAGGAGAAATTAATAAGTCAGAATTCAGAGACCACCCACTTGGACTATGTGTCAAATTTTAGAGAACGATTAAATAGAGCTGGAGAGTTGGTGAGACAAGCAGTGGATAAGAGATCACAAATTCGCAATTTTGCAATTGGGGATAAGGTATTAATGTTCCTTCCAGTAACAGATGAGCCTTTAAAAGCAAAGTTAAAAATCACACCACACCAGGTAATAGTCCAACAGGTTTAATTGGAAGCTTTCGGAGTGCCCCTTCTTCATCAGGTTATTGAGAATGACCTGATGAAGGAGCATCGCTCCGAAAGCTAGTGTGCTTCCAATTAAACCTGTTGGACTATAACCTGGTGTGGTGTGATTTTTAACTTTGTACACCCCAGCCCAACACCGGCATCTCTAAATCATGACTAGTTTAAAAGCAAGGTTTAGTGGACTTTATCAAATCGAGAGGAAATTGAGTGAGATGAACGACTTGATAAGAACTCCAGACAAGAAGATGTCTCACAGAGCGTGTCATGTGAATATGCTCAAAAGGTATTTTGATAGGGAAGGAAAGCAAGAGGAGAAGGTGTTAGTGATTACAGCACACAAGGAAGAACCAAGTTCAGAGGATTCTGAATTAGACATTCCTCAAATCAAATTGGACAATGAGGAAGTTGTCAAAAATTGGGATAAATTATTGAGTTACCTTCCACAAGAAAATCAAAATGACCTGAAAGAATTATTATTATCATATGGGGAGATATGTGGAAATAAACTGGGAAGTACTAACTTAATTGTGCATGATGTAGATATAGGAGATGCTGTTCCAATTAAGCAACATCCTTATAGGCATCGCCCTCTGAAGTTGGCACAGGTTCAGAAGGAGATAGAGCGCATGCTCCAAGGTGGCATAATCAAAGTGAGTTACATTGACCAGAGCTCATACCAAAGCCAGATGGCAACTAACAGTTATGTGTGGACTGTTGCAAAGTCAACACTGTTACAAAGACTGATGCATTTCCAATTCCCCACGGTTGGAGGACTGTGTCGAAAAGGTGGGACAAGCAACTTGCATTTCTAAATTGGATTTGCTCAGAGGCTACTGACAAGTACCTCTGTCAGAGACAGCTAGGGCAATTTCAGCTTTTGTGATGCCAAGTGGACCAAATCAGTTCAAAATCATGCCATTCGATATGAAAAACATTCCCGAGCCACATTTGAGAGACTGACTAATAAGGTCATTGTGGGGTCACCCAATTGTGCTGTTTACATTGATGACCTGGTGATTTTTAGTCACTCATGGAAGGGACATTTACAGCATTTATCAGACTTGTTTGATCAACTTCGGAAGGCAGACTTGATGGTAAATCTAGCTAACAGTGAATTTGCCAAACCCCAAGTCACCTTCCTGGGCCATGTTATTGAACATGGACAAATGCCCCACAAAATGCGAAAACACAAGATTAGCCACCCCAGATTACACAAAGCCTTTCAAAATGGCTATCGATGCTAGTAATGTGAGTGTCAGTGTGGTGCTGCTGCAGGAGGATGACGAGGGAATAGAAAGACCCATTGGGTATTTTTCCAGGAAGTTGAACATTCATCAACAGAAGTATTCAACAGTGGAGAAAGAGACTTTAAGCTTGGTGTTGGCATTACAACATTTCAGTGTTTATATTACCAGCAATGCATCTGAGACAATCATATGCACTGATCATAACCCACTGACATTTGTGGAAACATTTAAGGACAAAAAATCCAGTCTGTTCAGATGGAGTTTGTTGTTGCAGCCGTTCACTTTGACAATTGTGTATGTGGCAGCTCGCAAAAATGTGATTGCCAATTCATTATCGCGACTCAAATGAGATACAGAGGCTTCGGTGGCAGGTGTGTCACGGCTTAGATTTGCATGAGGCTTTGCATGTTTGCATGTATGTAGTTAGTATAGTGTATATGTGTGTTTTAGACTACTAACTAGTTTGTTTTTGAAGGATTTTAAAAATGAAGCCATCTTTTGATATTGATGGCTATTTTTAAGTGGGGAGGTGTCACAAAGCTGGTCCCTTTTTTCCTAAAAGCTGTTCCTTTTCTCAAGGAACGCTGTGTCCTTGGTTTTTTCAGAGGGTTCCTAAACAGCTCCTGGTTCCAATTAGACTGGTTTGGGACAGAGATTTAAGGGTATTGAGAGGCCTTTTTGTTTATACATAAACAGATGAGACTTCAGGCCAGAGTGGTCATGTTTTAGAAGTGACCTGTATAAAGAACGGGGAGTGGTCAGCTCTCTAGCTGAGCAGTTCAGTCCAGAACTAGTTAGAAGTTCAGCAGTGGACTGTGTGAACAGGCTGCAAAAAACTCTCTCTCTTTCTGACGTTCTAACTTCTGCCCTGTAAGCATTTGTTCCATTTTTACTGTTTCTTAAGTGGGGTTTGCTTATTGGGACTGTTGTGTGTATTCGGAGAAGCATAATTAAATCTAGTTTGGATGGACTGAGTTCTGTAGGGGTTCTTTATTCTGTTCTGTGTGTTTTATTGTGTAATTTTGTGAATAAATTTTTAAAACCTGGTAGTCAACCTAGCTAACTTACTCCAGTTAATTTTCACTGTACACTTACTGAAACAAATTGCAAAGTTATGGCCCAGATTGCCTGCTTAAGAATGTTTTGATTGGTCTGCCCTCGGCCATAAGAACAGATAAACCATAAGTTTATTGGTTGGCAGTAGCTACTAATTTGACTATCTATAATAGGTTACTTTCTGACTGAAGCTAAATACAGGAAGTATTACAGACTACAAATTAAAATGCCAGAAGGAAAATTTTGAAGATTAGTTTTTCTTATTTTGTTCTTAATTTTAGAGATGTAGGATGTGTTGTATCTGTGTGCTGTGGGAGTTGGTGGACCTCATTGTGGTTCATAGTGACTATTTCTGTCGCAAGTGTTGTTGCTTGAGGAACTCCAGCTCAGGGTTTTGAAAATTGCGGTACATCAGGGAGAGGGAGAGTTACTTGCATGCTGTGTTTCAGGAGGCAGTCACACCCCTGAGATTAAATACCTCAATCTCAGTCAGTGGTCAGGGACAGGAAGGTGTGACTTCAAGTGAGGTAGGTCGTGTGATCCAGGAGATAGTGCTGGAGGAGCCTTAGCCTTCGACCCTGTCTAACAGGATTGAGATTCCTGCTCCCTGTGTGGATGAGAGTGTCAGCTGGAGGGAGGATGAGCAAACTGACCATAAGCCATTCAAGGGGGAGCAACATCCTTTGGCACTGTCCACAACTCTATTGACCTCAGTGTTTACTAACCCATCCTTCTATGCCCCCATCCCAGGTCATTTATAAAAATGACAAACAGCAGTGGCCCCAAAACAGATTCTTGCTGTACACCCCTAGTAACTGAACTCCAAGGATGAACATTTCCCATCAATCATCACCCTCTGTCTTCTTTCAGCTCGCCAATCTCTGATCCAAACCTGGAAATCACCCTCAATCCCATGCCTCTGTATTTTGTGCAATAGCCTACTGTAGGAAACCTTATCAAACACCTTACTGAAATCCATATACACCACATCAACCGCTTTACCCTCATTCACCTGTTTGGTCACCTTTTCGAAGAACTCACTAAAGTTTGTGAGGCACGACCTACCCTTCACAAAACCATGTTGACTATCGCTAATTAAATTACTCCTCTCTAGATGATTATAAATCATATCTCTTCGAATCCTTTCCAACACTTTACCTACAACCAAAGTAAGGCTCACAGGTCTATAATTACCAGGTTTAATTACTCCCCTTCTTGAACAAGGGAACAACATTTGCTATCCTCCAGTCTTCTGGCACTATTCCTGTAGACAGTGATGACATAAAGATCAAACCCAAAGGCTCTGCAATCTCCTCCTTGGCTTCCTAGAGAATCAGGCCCATCGGGCCCAGGGGACTGATCTATTTCTACACTTTCCAGAATTGCTAACACCTCCTCCTTATAAACCTCAATCCCATCCAGTCTAGTAGTCTCAAGTGCCTTTAAAAACAGGCAGAGGACAACTAAAGAAGAAAACAATCAGTGAGGAGAAGAGTAAGTTAGCTAGTAATATAAAAGAAAATTTCAAGTTTTTTTTAGATATCTAGAAAGTAAGAGAGAGGCAATGTGGACATTGGGCTCCTGGAAATTGGGGCAGGAAAAGTAGTAATGGGGAACAAAGAAAAGGCAATAGAACTGTACAAGTATTTTTGATTTTTGGTTTGATTTATTTTTGTTACATGTACTAAGATATGGTGAGAAGTATTGTTTTACATGCTAACCAGATGATTCATACCTTACATAGGTAAATTAATGTAACAGTTGAGAGTGTGGTGCTGGAATGAGATTCATTCCTGTTGAAGGGCTTTTGCCCGAAACGTTGATTCTCCTGCTCTTTGGATGCTGCCTGACCTGCTGTGCTTTTCCAGCAACACACTCTCTACTCTAACCTCCAGCATCTGCAGTCCTCATTTTCTCCCCATCAAGCTAATAGAATAGAATGCAGAATATTGTGTTACCGCTTCAGAGAAACTGCAGAGAAGGATCAACTCTAATACATGAGAGGTCTGTTCATAAGTCTGATAACAGCGGGGAAGAAGCTGTTTTTGCATCAGTTGTCATGGAAGAGCTGAAAATGTGTTGCTGGAAAAGCGCAGCAGGTCAGGCAGCATCCAGGATCCTGTTCCCTGGATGCTGCCTGACCTGCTGCGCTTTTCCAGCAACACATTTTCAGCTCTGATCTCCAGCATCTGCAGACCTCACTTTCTCCATCATGATGGAAGACACAAGCAGCAGACCAGACCTTAAATAGAGTCAGGGGCAGGGATGAGTGGAGTGACCATCACTTAGGAGAAGGCGTTGGGGAAGCTGCAAGGTCTGAAAGTGGATAAATCACCCGGACCAGATTGACTACACCCCAGAGTTCTGAAGGAGATAGCTGAGGAGATTGTGGAGGCATTGGTGGTGATTTTCAGGAATCACTGGAGTCCGGGAGGGTCCCAGAGGACTGGAAAATGGCTAACGTAACACTTCTGTTTAAGAAGAGAGGGATGCAGAAGACAGGAAACTATAGGCCAGTTAACCTGACCTTGGTCATTGGTAAAGATTTTAGAGTCCATTATTAAGGATGAGATTGTGGAGTACTTGAAAGTGCATGGTAAAATAGGGCTGAGTCAGCACAGCTTCATCAAGGGAAGGTCATGCCCGGCAAATCTGTCAGAATTCTTTGAGGAGGCCAGTGGTTGTGTTCGACTTGGATTTCCAGAAGGGCTTTGACAAGGTGCCATGCAACAGGCTGCTAAGTAAGATAAGAAACCATGGTGTTCAGGGAAAGGTATTGGTATGGAGAGAGGATTGGCTGACTGGCAGAGGCAGAGAGAAGGGATGAAAAGGTGTTTCTCAGGATGACACTCAGGATGATGAGTGGAGGTCTGCAGATGTCAGACGAAGGAACTGAGGGCATTGTTGCAACGTTTGCAGATGACACAAAGATGAGGGAGGGGCAGGTATTGATGATGTGGGGAGGCTGTAGAAGGACTTGAACAAGCTAAGAGAGTGACACAGAACTGGCAGGTGGAATACAATGTGGGAAAGTGTGAGGTTATTTGGTAGAAAGAATCAAGGCATAGTCTATTTTCTAAACAAGGAAATTTGAAGTACAAAGGAACTTGGGAGTCCTAATTCAGAATTCTCTTAAGGTTACTGTACAGGGTCAGTTAGCAGTTAGGAAGGCAAATGCAATGTTGCATTCATTTCAAGGCTAGAACACAAGAGCAGAAATGTACTGCTGAGGCTGTAAAAGGCTCTGGTCAGACTGCATTTGGATATATTGTGAGCAGTTTTCAGTCTTGTATCTAAGGAAGGATGTGCTGGCATTTGAGGGGCTCCAGAGGAGCTTTAGAAGAATGATTGGGGCGGCACAGTGGCACAGTGGTTAGCACTGCTGCCTCACAGCACCAGAGACCCGGGTTCAATTCCCACCTCAGGCAACTGACTGTGTGGAGTTTGCACATTCTCCCTGTGTCTGCGTGGGTTTCCTCCGGGTGCTCCGGTTTCCTCCCACAGTCTAAAAATGTGCAGGTTAGGTGAATTGGCCATGCTAAATTGCCCGTAGTGTTAGGTGAAGGGATAAATGTAGAGGAATGGGTCTGGGTGGGTTGCTTTTCGGCGGGTCGGTGTGGACTTGTTGGGCCGAAGGGCCTGTTTCCACACTGTAAGTAATCTAATCTAATCTAATCAAGATTTCAGAGATGAAGGACTTATCATATGAGGAATGGTTGAGAACGCTAGGTCTGCACTCGGACTTTGGAAGGATGAGGGGGTATTTGATTGAAACTTACAGGATACTGAGAGGCCTGGGTAGAGTGAACGTGGAGGTGACATTTCCACTAATAAGAGAGACTAGGACCCAAGGGCACAGCCTCAGAGTGAAGGGATGACCCTATAGAACTAAGATGAGGAGGAATTTCTTCAGCCGGAGGGTGGTTAATCTGTGGAACTCATTGCTTCAGAGGGCTGTGGTATATTTAAGACTGGGATACAAAAGTTCTTGATTTGTAAGTGAATCAGGGTAATAGGGAGAAAGCAGAAGAATGGAGTTGGGAAATGTACCAGACATGATTGAATGACATAATTCTGCTCCTGTGTCTTGTGTCTTATGGTTTTATGTTTAAACAATTTAACATGATTTATAGAGTGAAACCATTTTCTCAAGTGGAATATTCCAGAACTTAGATGTATAACCTAATGTTGGGCAGCACATTGGCTCAGTGGTTAGCACTGCTGCCTCACAGCACCAGGGACCTGGGTTTGATTCCAACATGCAGCGGGAGTTTACCCTGTATCTGAGTGGGTTTCTACTGGGTGCTCTGGTTTCTTCCCACAGTTCAAAGATGTGCAGATTAGGTGGCTTGGTCAGTCATGCCAAAATTATCCGTATGTTCAGGGATATGTAGACTAGGTGGATTAGTCATGGTAAATGTGGGGTTGCAGGATTCGGGGGAGGGTTGGTGCAGACTTGATGGGCCAACTGGCCTCCTTCCTAGGGATTCTATGTTTTAATGAAGGCAGTTGTTCAAGAGTGATGTCAGAACCAGTTATTCACACAATGGAGAAAGGAGATTTGGCCTGCTGAGTCCACACTGAATCTCCAAAGAGCATCTCCCTCCAGCCTACCCCTGTAACCCTGCATTTTCTATGGGTGACCCACCTCCTACACATCCATGGGCACTATGAAAAACTTAGCATTGCCAATTCACTTAACTGCACACCTTTGAACTGTGGGAGGAAATCGGAGCACCCGACACAGGGAAACGTGTGGAAGTTTCACACAGACAGTTACAATTGGATAGGTACATGGATGGGTGCTTAAGCTAGGACAAATGTTCGGCACAACATCATGGGCCGAAGGGCCTGTTCTGTGCTGTATTGTTCTATGTTCTATGTTCTATCTATGTTACCCAAAGTTGGAATCGAACGAGATCCCTGGCGCTGTGAAGCAGCAGCGCTAACCACACAATTTGAAATCAATTGTAATTTTCAAAACTGAGATGGAGAAACTTCTGTTAGGTGAAGTTTCCAAACCATTTGGAATAAAAATAGGGAGAGAGGTTATAATACAGGTCAGCCATGATTTTAATGTCAGAACAGGCTGCAAGGGTTAAATTACCACCACTTCCTTGAAATCCATAAATTTCTTCCATCTTTTTCAATTAACAGGCAGTGTTAAAACTGTACCAACAGCATCCAATCTTCCAGCTTGCTTTCATATTAAGAAATTGAGGGTTTGTTGCTGAATTATTGCTGCAGCCACCGAAGAAACTTCGACAGCAGTTCAAAGACCTTGGCTATCACCATCAAGCAGGTAATTGGCTATTCGAACTTGGATCACTGTCACTGTGTGCTAAGCGGATCTATCTGATTTGGTATCCACTCACTACACTGAGGGGTGACAGATGTTAGAGGTAGTTTCTTTACTTAGAGAGTAGTAGGAGCATGGAATGGCCTGCCTGTAGCAGTAGTAGACTCGCCAACGTTAAGGGCATTTAAATGGATAGGCATATGGAGGAGAATGGAATAGTGTAGGTTAGATGGGCTTCAGATTGGTTTCACAGGGCGGCACAACATCGAGGGCCGAATGGCCTGTACTGCGCTGTAACGTTCTATGTTCTAGGATACAATGATGAGGTTACATGTTTGCGTGGTACAGACTTGAGTTTTGAATTTGGCGAGTGCTTACTGTTACACACCAACTATTCAGCTTCCCTCCACATTAACCACAAGTTCAGGGAAAGATTGGTGAATTGGATTGATGGATGCTTCAGGTCTTCAAAGTAAATGTAAGGTCTGCAGTGATTTTTTTCTCTCTTTTCTTAAAACTAGCTGCAGAAGTATAAGATTGATACTGGTGAGTTATAAAAAACCATAACAATGAAATATCTTTGTAACTCTTCTGTTGTTACCAGTAGCCACAGTGTCCAGTCTTATCCTCCATAATGAGCTGACCAACATTCTTCAAAAGAGGAAGAATGTGTTCCAGCAGGATCTACCTCACTTGGTGCCGTCTTGTCAATCTAGTACTATATGCAACTGTCTCCTGCAATTCCATCCCTCACCAAGACACATTGGGCAGCACCTTCTAAATCTTCTAATTCTTCAATTTAGATGGAGTGGAGCAGAGATGCATGGGAACACCACTGCCTACAAGTTCCCCTCAAAGCCACACACCATCCTGACTTGAAATTATATTGCTGTTCCTTCTCCATTGGGACAAAGTCCTGGGTCATCTCTGCTGCCCTTCTTGAACAAGGGCATAACATTTGCAATCCTCCAGTCCTGTGGTCCTAAACTTGTAGACAATGACAACTCAAATATCAAAGCCAAAGGCTCCAACACCTCCTCCCTAGCTTCCCAGAGAATCCTCAGATATATCCTATCTGGCCCAGGGGACTTGTCTACTTTCACTCCTTCTAGAATTGATAACATCTTTTCCTTACTAACCTCGATCCTTTCTAGTCTAATATCTCGTACGCCATTCTTCTCCTCTACAATATTCTCCTTTTCCTAAGTGAAAACCATTGAAAAATATTCGATTAGCACCTCGCTGATCTCCAGAGGGTCCACACACAACTTCCCACTTCTGTCTTTAACTGGCTCTATTCCTACCCTAATCATCCATTTATTCCTAACATACCTATAGAAAGCTTTAGGGTTCTCCTTTATTCTATTTGCTAAAGATTGCTCATGTCCTCTCATTGCTCTTCTTAACTCTCTCTTTAAATCCTTCCTAGCTGATCTGTAACTCTCCATCACCTCATCTGAACCATCTTATCTCATCGTCACATAAGCCTCCTTCTTCCATTTAACAAGAGATGCAATTTCTATAGTAAACCACAATTCCCTTACGTTATCACTTCTCCCTGCCTGACAGGGACATATCTATCAAGGACTCGCAATATCTGTTCCTTAAGCCAGCTCCACATTTTGATTGTCTCCATCCCCTGCATTTTACTACCCCATTTTATGCGTCCCAAGTCTTGCCTAATTGCATTATAATTGCCCTACCCCCATCGATAACTCTTGCCCTCATGTACCTACCCCTTTCCATCACTAAACTAAACATAACTGAATTATGGTCACTTTCCAAAGTACTCACTTACCACTAAATCAAACACCTGGCCTGGTTCATTACCAAGCACCAGATCCAGAGTGGCCTCCCCTTTTGTTGGTCCTTCGACATATGTGTCAGGAAACCCTTTTGCACACATTGGACAAAAACCGATCCATCCGACGTAATAGAATTAAAGCATTTCCAGTTAATGTTGGGAAAGTTAGCGTTCCCCACAATGACCACCCTGCTCCTTTCGCTCCTACCCAGAATCGTTTTACTGGTCCTCTCCTCCACATCCCTGGAATTCTGTGGAGACCCATAAAAATCTCCCAGCAGTGCGACCTCTCCTCCTATACTACCTCAGTAGACGAGTCCTCGTCAAAATTTCCTTCATCCAACCGTTTTACTGTCCTTGTCTAACAAAGCCAGCCTTCCCTTGTTTTACCGCCTTCCCTGATCTTAATGAAAGATTTAAACCATCCATTCCTGACCCTGCTCTATCCATGTCTCCAAAATGGCCACAACATCGAAGTCCCAGGTACCTATCCATGCTGCAGGCTCACCTACCTTATTTCAGCTACTTCTGGCGTTGAAATGGACACACTTCAAACCAGCTTGCTGTCTGCCAGCACATTCCTGTGACCATGAAATCCTGTCCATAGCAGTGGCTATTATCCTGAGGCAGTACTATTAATAAATTAAGAAGTATTAATAAATGTTATTAACTCATTACAAAAAAAATGTACATTTAAAAAGTAATTAAGTACAAATGGCTGGACAGATGATGACTTGTAGCTGTATGATGTGGGAGCTGGCTGATCCCATTGTGAATGGCAGTGACCACATCTGCAGTAAGTGTTGGTTGCTGGAAGAACTCCAGCTCAGAGTTGATGATCTGGAATCCGAGCTTCAAGCACTGCAGCACATCCAGGAGGAGGAGAGTTACCTGGACGCTGTGTTTCAGGAGGCAGACACACCTGGTAGTTAAATACCTCAACTTTGGTCAGTGGCCAGGGCCAGTAGGGTGTGACTGTGATTCAGGCAGGTTGAGGGATCCTGCAGTCAGGAACAGAGGAGCCTTAGCTCTTGATCTTGTCCAACAGGTACGGGGTACTTGTTCCCAGTGTGGATGAGGAAGAGGGCTGCAGGGATGATGAGCCAATTGACCACAGCACTCTGGTATGGGAGGCCATTCAAGTGGGGGGAGCAAAAGGACAAGTCGTAGTTGTAGGGGTCTATATAATTTGGGGGATAGAGTATACTTTGTAAGCAGGATCAAGAGTTCTGCCTAGTGTGTTGCCTGCCCAATGCCAGGGTAAGGGATATCTCTGGCTGGCTTGAAATAATATTGGCGAGGGAAGGGGAGGACCCAATTGTTGTGGTCCTCACTAGAACAAACAACATAGGCAAGACAAAGAAAGATGACCTGTTCAGGGATTATCAGGAACTAAATTAAAGAACAGGTCCTCCAGGGTTATAATCTCCGGATTACTGTCTGAGCCATGTGCAGTTTGGCATAGGGACACGAGAATAAAGTAAGTAAACACGTAGCTAAAAGAGTGGTGCAGGGAAGAGGGGTTCCTTTTCATGGGGCGCCAGCACCAGCACCAGCACCAGCACCAGCACCAGCATTGGAACACGAAGGATCTGTACCGTTAGGACAGTCTCCATCTGACCTGAGCCGAGAGCAATGTTCTCGTGAAAAGGGTAAATAGGCTGGTCAACAGGATTTTAAAGAGAAGGGTAAAATGTCCCCACTGGGAAACAAAGCAGCAGGTTAACATCTGTAGAATTGGATTCACCTGCGTGGAAAAATATGAAAGAAATGATAGGGAAGGAGAACTCAGGAGAAGTTATTAACTCAAGAGAGGGCACCAAAAAAAATTAAAAATGAGGGTAAGCTAGCTAGTAATGTAAAGGAAAACTGTAAGAGTTTCTTTTGGTTTATAAAGGGCCAAAAAGAGGCAAAAGTGGACATTGGGCCACTGGAAAATGGCACTGGAGAAATAGTAGTGGGGAACAAGGAAATTGCTAAGGAACTGAATAATTACTTTACGTCAGTCTTCATGGCGGAAGACATGAGTAATATCCCAAAAATTCAAGAGAGTGAGGGGGCAGAACTGAGTATGATGGCCATCACCAAGCAGAAGGTGCTAGAGAAAAACTGAATGGCCTGAAGATGGATAAGTCACCTGGACTAGATGTACTACACACCAGAGTTCCAAAGGAGGTGGCTGAAGAGATAATGGAGGCGTTAGTGGTGATCTTTCAGGAATCACTAGAGTCAGGGAGGATCCCTGGAAAATCGCTACCGTGACACCCCTGTTTAAAAAGGGAGTAAGGCAAAAGGCGGAAAATTACAGGCCGATTAATCTAACCTTGGTTGTGGGTAAGAACCTGGAATCCATTGTAAAGGATGAGATTTCTGAATATTTGGAGGTGTATGGTAAAATAGGGCAAAGTCACCATGGTTTCATCAGGGGAGGTCATGGCTGACAGATCTTCTAGAATTCTTTGAGGAAGTAATGAGCAGGTCAGACCAAAGTGAGCCAATGGATTTTATCTACCTGGACTTCAAGAAGGCTTTTGACAAGGTGTTGCACAGGAGGCTACTGAGGCAGATAAGGGTCCATAGTGTTAGAGGCAAGATGCTAGCATGGATGAAAGTTTGTTTGTCTTGCAGAAGGAAAGTGTGGGGATAAAAGGGTCCTTCTCAGGATGGCTGCCGGTGACTGGTGGTGTTCTGCAAAGCTCAGTGTTCAGAACACAACTTTTGACTTTGTACAGATGAAAGAATTGAGGGCACCTGGCTCTATTTGCAGATGATACAAAGGTAGGTAGAGGGACAGGTAGCATTGAGGAGGTAGGAGGCTACAGAAGGATTTGTACAGGTTAGGAGAGTCGGCAAAGAAGTGGCAGATAGAGTACAACGTGAGAAAGCATGAGGTCATGCACTATGGTAAGAAGAATGGAGGCATGGATTATTTTCTAAATGGGGAGAAAATTCAGATATCTGAAGAGCAAAGAGACTTGGAGTTCTATCCAGGATTCTCTCAAGGTAGACTTGCAGGTTGAGTCAGTAGTTAGGAAGGTAAATGCAATATGGCATTTATTTTGAGAGGACTTGAATATAAAAGCAGGAGTGTACTTCTGAGGCTCTGTAAGATTCTGGTCAGGCCAATTTAAAGGATTATTCACAGTTTTGGGCTCCATATCTCAGGAAGGATATACTGGAGCGTGTTCAGAGGAGGTTCACGATAATGGTCCCAGGAATGAAAAACTTAATATATGAGGAACGTTTGAGGACTCTGGGTTGATACTTGATGAAGTTTATAAGGATGTGGGGGGGGTGGAATCTAATTGAAACATACAGAATACTGAATGGCCTAGACAGAGTGGATGTTGGAAAGATGTTTCCATTGGTAGGAGAGAGTAGGATCCAAGGGCACAGCCTTAGAGTAGAACATAGAACAGAGAACAATATAGCGCAGAATAGGCCCTTTGGCCCTCAATGTTGCGCCGACCTGTGAACTAATCTAAGCCCATCCCCCTACACAGCACAGAACAGGCCCTTCGGCCCTCGATGTTTTGCTGACCTGTGAACTAATCTAAGCACATCCTCATCCATGTGCTTATCCAAAGACTCCCTAATGTGGCTGAGTTAACTACATTGGCAAGGTAAAAACAATGACTGCAGATGCTGGTGATCAGAGTCTAGATTAGAGTGGTGCTGGAAAAGCACAGCAGATCAGGCAGCATCCGAGGAACAGGAAAATCAACGTTTCGGGCAAAAGCCCTTCATGAGGAATAGAGGCAGGTGCCTGCAGAGTGGATAGATAAATGAGAGGGGGATGGGGAGAAAGTAGCATAGAGTACAATAGGTGAATGGGGGTGGGGGTGAAGGTGATAGGTCAGAGAGGAGGGTGGAGTGGATAGGTTGAAAGGGAGATAGATAGGAAGAACAGGTAATGGGGACGGTGCTGAGCTAGAAGGTGGGTATTCCACGCCCTTACCACTCTCTGAGTAAAGAACCTGCCTCTGACATCTGTCTTAAATCTCTCACCCCTCAATTTGCAGCTATGCCCCCTCGTATAAGCCGATTTCATCATCCGAGGAAAAAGACTCTCACTGTCTACCATATCTAATCCTCTGATCATCTTATATGTCTCTATCAAATTCCCCCTTAGCCTTCTTCTTTCCAATGAGAACAGACCCAAATCTCTCAGCGTTTCTTCATAAGAGCTTCCCTTCAGACCAGGTAACATCTTGGTAAATCTCCTCTGCACCTTTTCCAGTGCTTCTACATCCTTCCTGTAATGGAGCGACCAGAACTGTACACAATATTCCAAGTGTGGCCGCACTAGCGTTTTGTATAGTCGCAGCATGACGTCACGGTTCTAGAACTCAATCCCTCTACGAATGAAACCTAACACACCGTATGCCTTCTTAACAGCACTATCCACCTGGGTGGCAATTTTCAGGGATGTATGTACATGGGACTCCAAGATCCCTCCACACTACCAAGAATCTTTCCATCGACCCAGTACTTTGCCTTCCTGTTATTCTTCCCAAAGTGCATCACCTCACATTTAGCTGCATTGAACTCCATTTGCCACCTCTCAGCCCAATTCTGCAGTTTATCCAAGTCCCCCTGCAACCTGTAACATTCTTCCACACTGTCCACTACTCCACCGACTATAGTGTCATCTGCAAATTTACTAATCCATCCACCTATGTGTGCATCTATGTCATTTATAAAAATGACAAACAGCAGTGGTCCCAAAACAGATCCTTATGGCACACCACTGGTAACCGGACTCCAGGCTGAATATTTTCCATCAACAACCACTCGCTGCTTTCTTACAGAAAGCCAGTTTCTAATCCAAACTGCTAAATCACACTCAATCCAGTGCCTCTGCATTTTCTCCAGCAGCCTACCATGTGGAACCTTAACAAAGACTTTACTGAAGTCCATGTATACCACATCAACTGCCTTACCCTCATCTACATGCTTGGTCACCTTCTCAAAAAACTCAGTGAGGTTTGTGAGACATGACCTGCCAGTGATGAAACCATGTTGACTATCTAAAATCAAATTGTTGCTTGCCAGATGATTATAAATCCTATCTCTTATAATCCTTTCCAAAACTTTTCCTACAACAGAAGTAAGGCTGACTGGTCTATAATTACCTGGGTCATCTCTACTGCCCTTCTTGAACAAGTGCACAACATTTGCAATCCTCCAGTCCTGTGGTACTAAACCTGTAGACAATGACAACTCAAAGATCAAAGCCAAAGTCTTCACCACCTTCTCCCTAGCTTCCCAGAGAATCCTCGGAAAAATCCCATCCGACCCAGGGGACTTGTCTACTTTCACTCCTTCTATAATTGATAACACCTCTTCCTTACTAACCTCGATCCTTTCTATTCTAATATTTCATATCTCATCTTTCTCCTCTACAATATTCTTTTCCTGAATGAAAACTAATGAGAAACATTCGTTTAGCACCTCTCCGATCTCCACAAGGTACGCACAACTTCCCACTTCTGTCTTTGGCCCTATTCGTAGAACTTAGAACAGAGAAAAGTACAGCTGTTTGGCCCACAATGTTGTGCTGAGGATTAATCCTAATGTAAAATAAAATAACTTAACCTACGCACCTCTGCAATGTTGGTGCCAATATGAACCATGAAAGTGGTTACTCGCTCTCCTTTTTCAGAATGTCCTGTGCCTGCTAAGAAATCCTTGACCCTGACGCTAGGACGACAACATACCATCCTGGAGTCTCACTCACAGCCACAGAAAAACCTGTCTATGTCCCTGACTACAGTGTTCCTTATCACTATGACTGACTTACACTTGGACCCTCTCTGCTGTACAATAGAGCCAACTGTGACACCACTTATCTGGCTGCTGATGTTGCTTTCTCTCGAGAAGAACTATAGGTGGACACATTTTGCACATATTATTGTAAGAGACAGTTGACTTTTCCCTGATCTCCCACAAACTCACACGAGCACACCACTCCACTGACTGCTGTTGCTATCCTTCTAATGACTATTAGATCAAACAAAAAGACCTTACTTTTCTGAACCTTAATGCTGCTCGCCCCTCGCAGCGAAGCCAGATGCTCACCAAAGCTTGCACTTTGACCCCAACAGCAGCACTTTCACCTCATAGCCGGTCTCCAGAAGGTCACTCCCAAACCAGCCACTCCAACTAGAGCTTCTCTTCCTTTTATCGGTTGCTGCTTAGAAGGAAATACTCCCAGAGTCCCAGTGCAGCCCTGTTCAATGCTGTTCCCCTTGTTGAGCACCAGATCCTCTGAGATCCTTTCTCAGTCATGGTGAGTTATCTGACTTTTCTCACAACCCTCCTAAGTTACTTCTCACTACCTTCCTCTTATCTCCCTTGTAGGTCAAAATTGTTGCAAAGGTTTGGCTCTTCCAATTCCATTTGACTACACACACTCTGCTTTAACACTTTTTTCTCTTCTTCTTGAAAGTAGCAGTTTCACATAAGATGCAGTCATGTATAAGATTCCATTGTTACTAGCTGGCTGAGATTGTACACTGTCTCTGGTGCAAAGGATTCTGATGCTGGCTTTGATGGTTCCAATTACTGAGGGAGGCTGACAGACTGGCCAGTTTTTCCTAGTGCTTACCTGTCATCTGGATTATATTGTAGAGCATGGAAGAACCCAATTTAGTCCTGGACCAAAGTTTTGCTCAGAGCAGGGAGACCATTCTCCACAATACTACAATGAAATGCCATGATGTGGAGGAGTGGGTGTTGGACGGGGGTGGACAAAGTTAAAAATCACACAATACCAGGTTATAGTATAATCTGCAGGCAGTCAATACATGTTAATATTTTGTAATTTTCAATTTGGAAATAAACCAGTCTGACTCAAGATTGGGATACAGACAGACTCTGACCTCACATATTTAATGCATTTCCTGAGCTGAGGTAGAGTCATAGAGTCATAGAGATGTACAGCACGGCAATAGACCCTTTGGTTCCACCCATCCATGCCGACCAGATATCCCTACCCAATCTAGTCCCTCCTGCCAGCACCCGGCCCATATCCCTCCAAACCCTTCCTATTCATATATCCATCCAAAAGCCTCTTAAATGTTGCAATTGTACCAGCCTCCACCACTTCCTCCGGCAGCTCATTCCATACATGTACCACCCTCTGCATGAAAACGTTGCCTCTTAGGTCTCTTTTATACCTTTCCCCTCTCACCCTAAACCTATGCCCTCTAGTTCTGGACTCCCCGACCCCAGGGAAAAGACTTTGCCTATTTACCCTATCCATGCCCCTCATAATTTTGTAAACCTCTATAAGGTCACCCCTCAGTCTCCGACGCTCCAGGGAAAACAGCCCCAGCCTGTAGAGCCTCTCCCTATAGCTCAAATCCCCCAACCCGGGCAACATCCTTGTGAATCTTTTCTGAACCCTTTCAAGTTTCACAACATCTTTCTGATAGGAAGGAGACCAGAATTGCACACAATAGTCCAACAGTGGCCTAACCAATGTCCTGTACAGCCGCAACATGACCTCTCAATTCCTGTACTCAATACTCTGAACCAATAAAGGAAAGCATACCAAACGCCTTCTTCACTATCCTATCTATCTGCGACTCCACTTTCAAGGAGCTATGAACCTGCACTCCAAGGTCTCTTTGTTCAGCAACACTCCCTAGGAATAAAACCTTAAGTTATCTCGAGAAGATGAGCTAAAAGAAGTTCTGGAATTTACATATTAATGAACTGAAACCTGCAACCCATTCTAAAAGAATCCAGGTTTGTTCGATACATTATTTCAGTTGCACGACACTGTAACCTTTTGCTATAAATTCTGTGTCTCATGATCTTATACTCCACAACCACCTGGTGAAGGAGCAGCGTTCTGAAAGCTAGTGCTTCCAAATAAAACTGTTGGACTATAACCTGGTGTTGTTTTATTTTTAACAATGAAATGCATCATGTCAGAACATCATCTAACAAGAGTTGCCATGTGAGCTCAATGGCTGCACCTTAGTTTTAGGGGTTAGTGTTGAAAAAGGCCCTTCTGTAACGTCACATTACTCCCATACTCTGCTCTCCTTACAACTGGGACAGTTAATACTGAGACACTTGTGGAGCTCAGTCAGCCCAGTTGACTGGATGACCAGTTTGTGGTACAGGGTAGGGTTAACATCGTGGATTCAACTCCATACCAGCTGAAGTTTCGATGAAGGACTTTCCTTCTCAAGTGTTCTCAGATTTACAGGAAAGAACAATAAGAGGACCTTATAAACTGCATAAGAAGTGTAAAGTAATGTACAGAGGTACACCGGGATGTACTACATTAGCCAGGTAGGAAATGGAATGTAGGAGAGTCCTGATGGTAAAACACAGTGTGGGGTTTCTGGAAATTTGTGTATAATTTAAGCACAGGATCTGTATCTTTAACAAATTTGTTAATGAAATGAGTTAAACGGTTAGGAGTCTGCCAGGCAGCCTTGAAAAGCATAAGATAATCTTGATAAATGAACCACAGTTAGCCACAGAGACCAGTGTCTATTCTCCTGACTATAATATCCCTGATTACAACTACATTTCTCTTTTCTACCCCCTCTCTAGAATGACTCCCTATAGCACGGTGCAATAGTCAGTCTGCCCATCTCCCCATGCGGCTTGCTTTTGTCCACACATGGTGCTAACATCTCAAACATGTTGGATAAGCTCAAGGGTTGAGGCTCTTTAACACTACTTCCTGGATTCCCCTACTTGCCTTGTTTGTAGTCACATCCTCTTGTCGCTGACCAAATTCAAGGTCGTTAATCTAAGGGGTGTGACTGTCTCCAGAAACATGATCTCTCCCTGTTGTTTTAATTTCAAAAATATACCTTATTCATAAAAAGATCTCTTTTGTGTGTATAAAAATACATTGCCACAAAAGCCCTCCTGCTCACCAACTCCAAGAACCAGCACTTATTGCAAGTATGGCCATGATGAACCGGAATGGGGTCCATCAGCCCTCACATCATGCATGTACAATATATTGCCTGGCCCTACATCTCTATTTTAATTACTTGGTTCTGATTTTTTTTTTTTAATTTTCTATTGGACTTTTAGTTTGGAATGTGTAAATATTTCTCTTTTTACCTTCAGTCTGAAAGTAACCTGTAATAGATAGTCAAATTAACAGTCACCTACCAACCAATGAACTTACAGATTTATTGGATACTACTATTTGCTTTGTGTTGGGCCTCCGATTTTGGGCTTCAATTTATCCCATTAAAAAAAAAATTTACTAACTGGGAATCTCTACTCCTTGGCACTCAATTCCCAAACTGCACTAGGGTTGTGTCTCACTCCGAATGTGATTTGTCCTTCCTGACTATGTGAAGCTTACAATTGTTTCAAATATTTAATATAAACATTCTTGACGGTGCTGAGGTGTGGGGTGAAGACGGATGAATGAATTTAAATCTTGTGTTTTGTTTGTATGTCACAAATCTTGTGATGAAATGTGTCAGAAGTCATCAGCCTGACAACTCTCTGATTGGGTCCCGGGCAGATGAATAACTTACAGTGGAGCGAGAGAAGCCTCTGGCCTTCTAAGCACCTCTCTTTGGGGAGGCTAAGGCTTAGGCTGTTATCACTGGATTGTTAATCCAGAAACTCAACTAATGTTCTGGGCTCTGGGTTCAAATCCTGCCTCAACTCATGGTGAAATTTGAACTCTATAAAAGAAATCTGGAATTAAGGCTCTCATGGTGACCATGAAACAGTTGTCAATTGTCTGATAAGCCCATCTGGATTCATGAATGTCCTTTAGGGAAGGAAATCTGCTGTCCTTACCTGGTCTAGCCTGCATGTGACTCCAGACCCACAGAAATGTGGTTAACCTTTAACTGCCATCTGGGGATTAGGGGTGAGTAATAAATGCTGGCCCAGCCAGAGATGCCCACATCCTGCGAGTGAATTAAAAAAAGGTTCTGTCTCTGCAGTAACAGTAACTAAAGTCTGATGAAAGTCAGTATCCTCTGCCAACAGTTGCTGAAAACTATTGCCATTAACAACTAACTAAGATACTTTGTGATTAGTGTACCAATCACACTGCCAACTGCAAAGAAATGAAAGAATCTGGAGATCAGAGAACACAAGATCTTCAGAAGCAGAAGGAATATTTCACCAATCCTGCAGACTGGTGCAATTGAACTGTGTTTCCCCAGTGTTTTTGCCTCCACCCATAAAACCAGTGCTTATCTGTGTCTGTCTGTATGTGTGGGAATTTTAAAAAGGGGATTAAAGTTTAAACTAATAGAGTTATATGTTGATGGTCCTTTGATTTGCTTTTTCATGGTGAGAATTTATTTATTTGTCATAAATAGTGTTTCTTGTGAAGTACAGGAACCTAGTCAGTGTTTTCTGTGAATTTGATTCCATCAGACAGAACACTAGAGATTTTGCATACTTTAATTAAACCATTAAACTGTTGGCAACTCAGCGCACTTCCCCAGATATTTCATAGCAGTGAGTTTGGGTTTAAGGGACATAGTCTAATGTTGAACAGTAGAATAGACTAAAAGGGGTCATGAACTAGCTTTAGCCAGCAGAATTAAGGAAAATCCTAAAGAATTTTATTCTTATATAAGAAGCAAGTGGGTAACTAGAGAAAGGATTGGTCCACTAAAAGATAATGAAGGAAGGCTGTATGTCAAACCTGAGAGAATGGGAGAGATTCTGAATGATTACTTTACATCAGTGTTCACGAGGAGAGGAACATGATGAATGTTGAGATTAGATATAAAAGTTTGATTAGTCTGGATCACGTTGGCATAAGTAGGGAAGATGTGTTGGGTAGGCTAGAGGTTATTAAGGTGGACAAATCCCCAGGACCAGATGGGATCTATCCCAGGTGCTGAGGGAGGCGAGAGGGAAAATAGCTGGGGCCCTGACAGATATCGTTGTGGCATCCTTAAACACAGGTGAGGTGCCGGAGGACTGGAAAGTTGCTCATGTTGTCCCCCTGTACAAGAATGGTAGTAGGGATATTCCGGGTAGCTACAGTCCAGTGAGCCTGACGTCGATGGTGGGAAAGTTGTTGGAGAAGGTACTTAGGGATAAGATCTATTTATATTTAGAAAAGAATGAGCTTATCAGTGATAGGCAACATGGTTTTGTGCGGGGGAGATCGTGCCTTACCAACTTAATAGAGTTCTTCAAGGAATTGACCAAGTTGATCAATGAAGGAAGGGCTGTTGATGTCATATACATGGACTTTAGTAAGGTGTTTGATAAGGTTCCCCATGGTAGACTAATGGAGAAAGTGAAGTCACATGATGTGCAGGGTGTTCTAGCTAGGTGGATAAAGAACTGGTTGAACAACAGGAGACAGAGAGTAGTAGTTGAAGGGAGTTTCTCGAAATGGAGAAAGGTGACCAGTGGTGTTCCACAGGGGTCAGTGCTGGGGCCACTGTTGTTTGTAATATACATAAACTATTTGGAAGAGAGCACTGTTGTATGATCAGCAAGTTTGCAGATGACACAAAGATTGGTGGAGTGGCACAAAGCATAAGGGACTGTCAGAGAATACAGGAGGATATAGATAGACTGGAGAGTTGGGTGGAAAAGTGGCAGATGGCTTTCAATCCAGACAAATGTGAGGTGATACATTTAGGCAAGACTAATTCAAGAGCAAGTTATACAATAAATGGAAGAGCCTTGGGAAAAGTTGATGGGCAGAGAGATCTAAGAGTGCAGTTCCATTGTACACTGAAGGTTGCAGCACGGGTGGATAGAGTGGTCAAGAAGGCATATAGTATGCTTGCCTTCATTGGACGGGGTATTGAGTATAAGAGCTGGCAAGTCATGTTAAAATTGTACAAGACATTGGTTCGGCCACATTTAGAATACTGTGTACAGTTCTGGTCACCACATTACCAAAAGGATGTGGACGCTTTGGAGAGGGTGCAGAGAAGGTTTACGAGGATGTTGCCTGGTATGGAAGGTGCTAGCTATGAAGAGAGGTTGAGTAGATTAGGTTTATTTTCACTATAAAAAAGGAGATTGTGGGGTGACCTGATTGAGATTTACAAAATCATGAAGAGTATAGACAGAATGGATAGAGACAAACTTTATCCCCGGTTGAGGGATTCAATAACGAGAGGTCACGCGTTCAAGTTGAGAGGTGAAAAGTTTAAGGGGGATACATGTGGCAAGTACTTCACACAGAGGGTGGTGGGCGTTTGGAACGCGTTGCCAGCAGAGGTGGTAGAGGCAGGCCCGTATTCATTTAAGATGCGTCTGGACAGATGAATGAGTAGGTGGGGAACAGAGGGATACAAATGCTTAGGAATTGACCGACAGGTTTAGACAGTAGATTTGGATTGGTTCAGGCTTGGAAGGCTGAAGGGCCTGTACCTGGGCTGTAAAGTTTCTTTGTTCTTTGTTCTTTGTAACAAATGAGTTGTTTTTGAGTTTGTGAAAGAAAGCTGGTGTAAGCCTCTTTTGTTGGGAAAATAGCAAGAAAGAGAAACATTTTAAAAATAAAGGACTGAAATGAGGCAAGATTCTTTTACTCGGAGAAAAGTAGGAGGATTTGCTCAGGTTAAGGCAGCTGGGATCAAGGGGATCCCTGGAGATATATAGGGGATACAGGAGTGTACTGAAGAAGGAAATCAGGAAGGTGAAAAGAGGGCACATGATAGCTTTGGCTGAGAAGATTAAGGTGGATCAAAAAAAGATTCTTTAAGTATATTAAAGGAAAAAGAATAACTAGAGAGAGAATAGGACTCCTCAGGAACCAAAGTGGACCAATGTTTGTATAGAACCACAGGAGGTGGGTGAGGTCCTCAATGAATATTTCTCCTCTGTGTTTACCATGGAGAAAGACATGAAGACTTGAGAACTTGGGGAAGTTAGTGATCATGGCCATATCACAGTAGAGGAGGTGTTGGATTTATTAGAATGTATAAAAGTGAATAAATCTCCTGGTCCTGGCCAGATATATCCAAGAACACTTCAAAAGGTGAGAGGAGAAATTGCTGGGGCCCTGGCCAATGTTTTTGCATCACCACTGGTAGCGGGTGAGGTCTGGAAAGATTGGAGGGTAGCGAATGTTGTGGCCTTATTCAAGAAGGGCTGCAAAGAAACACCTGGGAATTATAGACCAGTAAGATTAACATCTAAGTTACTTGAGATGATTCTGAGGGATAAGAATGCATTTGGAAAGGCAGGGTTTGATTAGGAGTAGTGAGCATGGCTCACAAAGATCATGCCTCACAAATTTGTAAGCATTCTTTCATGAAGTGACCAGGAAGATTGACGAGGGCAGGGTGATAGACATAGTGTTTGTGGATTTCAGTAAGGCCTTTGATAACATTCTAGATGGTAGGGTGCTCTGGAAAGGTTAGATTGCATGGCATCCAGGGGGAGCTACCAAATTGGATACACAATTGGCTTGATGATAGGAAGCAGAGGGTAATAGAGGAAGGATGTTTGTCGGACTGGAGGCGTTTGTCAGTGGAGTGCCTCAGGGGTCAGTGTTGGGTCCATTGCTGTTTGTTGTCGATATCAATGATTTGGATGAGAATGTACAAGGCATGATTAGTAAGTTTGCTGATGACACTAAAATAGTTGGTATCATGGACAGTGAGGAAGGTTCTCAGAAATTGCAGCAGGACCTTGATCAGCTGGGGAATAAATGACAAATGGAGTTTACTGCAGGTAAGTGTGAGGTCTTGTATATTGGACAGTCAAATCAAGGTAGGACATTCAAGGTGTATGATAGGGTCTTAAAGAGTGTAGTTAAACAGAGAGATCTTGGAGTTCAGGTGCATGGTTCTCTGAAAGTGGAGTCCCAGGTAGATAGAGCAGTGAAGAAGGTGCTTGGTACACTGGCCTTCATCAGTCAGGGCATTGAGTATAGAAGTTGGGACGTTATGTTGTAGTCTGGCAGGATGTTAGTGAGGCTGCATTTAGAGTAGTGTTCAGTGTTGGACACCTC
>NC_057721.1:86806082-86814951 GCF_004010195.1 Chiloscyllium plagiosum | reverse complement strand
ATTTCTAATGTGCCCATCCCCTGCAGTTTCCTTCCCCATCCTATGCTTCCTAAATCTTGCCTAATCGCATCGTAATTGCCTTTCCCCCAGCTCTAACTCTTGCCCAGTGGTATACACCTATCCCTTTCTATCACTAAAGTAAACATCACAGAATTGTGATCGCTATCACCAAAGTGCTCACCTACTTCCAAGTCTAACACCTGGCTGGGCACATTACCCAGTACTAAATATAAAGTGGCTTCACCCCTTGTTGGCCTGTCTACATACTGTGTCAGGAAGCCCTCCTGCAAACACTGGACAAAAACTGACCCATCTATTGTACTCGTACTATAGTGTTTCCAATCAATACTTGGAAAGTTGAAGTCTCCCATGACAACTATCTGGTCTCTCTCACTCCTGTCAAGAATCATCTTTGCTATCCTTTCCTCTACATCTCTGGAACTATTCGGAGGCCTATAGAAAACTCCCAACAGGGTGACCTCTCCTTTCCTATTTCTAACCTCAGCCCATACTCCCTCAGTTGACGAGTCCCCAAACATCCTTCCTGCAACTGTAATACTGTCCTTGACCAACAATGCCACACCTCCCCTTTTTTTACCATCTTCTCAGTTCTTACTGAAACATCTGAATCCTGGAATCCTGGTTGTGGGCTATTATGGGTAAAAGGCATTCAAGTGCTTGATCAGCCATGATCTTGTTATATGCTGGAGCAGGCACAATGGCCTTAATATACCTCTTCTGTTCCTATGTTCCTAATCTCATTGCCCCACTCTCTTCTCTACATTGACCTTTGTTTCAAATATTTATTGTGTTTTTCTTATTGCTTTGTGTTCTAACACAGATAGTTGGCTTGGACTCAGACAGCATTCCCCAGATGGATGACTCTACCTTTCACCACTCCTCATCAACTCTGAACAGCAAACTTGGCCATAATCTGGGACTACTAAACTTCTTGGACTCACTGGCCAATGGGACGATGGAACATTGTTACAATGCACGATCCCGGAGCACTGTGCTTCAAGGGCTTTCCTTTGGAGGAATCCCCACAGTGCTCGCCATCAACTTCATTGTTTGGCTGGTATGAATATATTTCTCTTTTTCATAGGCTAAGCCAGTAATTCACTGACAGTGCTGAAATGTAACTCACTAAAAAGTGGGTGGGTTATGTCGGGTCAGAAGTTGAAACACAAATGTTCTGGAATAGGAATCTAGTCAGCCAAGCTAGTTCCCATTGTCTCAGAGGTGGGATGTGGGACAGGTGACCAGTCCGCATTGCCAGATGTCTGGGTTGGTCATTCAAATATGATAAAAATATACAAAAATAGGAGCAAGTAGATCATGTAATCCCTCGAACCAGCTGCTCCATCCATTTGAATAATGGCAGTTCTTTGACATCAAGTCCACTTTTTTGTACTATCCCTATACTATTAGTTCCCCAAGTATCCAAAGTTATTAAATATATTCAACTATTAAGCATCCACGACTCTCTAAGGTAATAAATTCCAAAGCTTCACAACTTTCTGAAGATAGAGAAATTCTCCATATCTCAGCTCAAAGGATTGAACCTAGTCCTGAGAATGAGCTCCAATGGTATGGATTCCTCTGCCACTTTAGAGCCTTTCTTCGTCTATCTTTGAATCTTTGTGGATTGGGCGCTGGAAAATAAGGCTAGAGAAGTAGCAATGGGGAACAAAGAAATGGCTGAGGAACTGAATAAGTACTTTGTGTCAGTTTTCAAGGTGGAAGACACAAGTAATAGCCCAAAAATTAAAGATAGTCAAGGGACAGAAATGAATACAGTAACTGTCACGAAGGAGAAGGTGCCAGAAAAACTGAGAAGTCTGGAAGTGGATAAATTGCTTGGACCAGATGGACTATACTCTAGAGTTCTGAAAGAAATAGCTGAAACGATAGTGGAAGCTTCAGTAGTGATCTTTCAGGAATCATTGGAGTCCGGGAGGGTCCCAGAGGACTGTAAAATCACTAATGTGACACTCTTATTTATGAAGGGAGTAAGGTAAAAGATGGAAAATTATGGGCTGATTAGCCTGACCTCAGTCGTTGGTAAGATTTTGGAGTCAGTTGTGAAGGATGAGATTTCTGAATACTTGGAAGTGTCCAGTAAAATTGGGCAAAGTCATCAAGGAGAAGTCATGCTTGACAAATCTTCTAGAATTCTTTGAGGAAATAATGAGCAGGTTAGATCAAGGAGAGCCAATGGATGTGATCTATCTGGACGTCCAGAAGGCCTTTGATCAGGTGCTGCTCAGGAAGTTGCTGAGTAAGAAATGGGTCCACGGTGTTAGAGGCCAGGTATTGGAATGGATAGAAGTTGACATTCTGGCAGAAAGCAGAGAGTGAGGATAAAAGGCACCTCCTCAGGATGGAAGCTGGTGACTTGTGGTGTTCCACAGGGGTTGGTGCTGGGACCACAACTTTTCACTTTATACATTAATGATCTGGATGAAGGAACTGAGAGCAGTCTGGCTAAGTTTTCAGATGATATAAAGATAGGTGGAGGGGTAGGCAGTATTGAGGAGGTGGGGAGGCTGCATAAAGATTTAGTCCAGTTAGGAGAGTGGGCAAAAAAGTGGCAGATGAAATATAACATGGGAGAGTGTGAGGTCTTGCACATTGATAGGAATAATACAGGCATGGACAATTTTCTAAACGGGAAGGAAATTCAGAAATCTGAAGTGCGAAGGATCTTGGGAGTCCCCTAGTTGGGGTTTCTCTTTAAGGTAAACTTGTAGAGTAAGTCGGTAGTTAGGAAGGCATATACAATGTTGTCATTCATCTCAGGAGGACTGGAATATAAAAGCAGGGATGTTCTGAGGCTTTGTAAGGTTCTGGTCATACCACATTTAGAATATTGTGAGCAATTTTGATCCTCATACTTCAGGAAAGATGTATTGGTCCTGGAGCTGGTCCAGAGGAGTTTCACGAGACTGGTACCAGGAATGAAAGGCTTATCATATGAGGAACATTTGAGGACTCAGACTATACTCGATGGAATTTAGAAGGATGAGGGGGGATCTGATTAAAGCTTAGAGAACATTGAATGGCCCTGACAGAGTGTATGGTGGGAAGATAGTTCCATTTGCAGGAGAGATGAGGACCCGAGGGCACAGCCTTAGAATAAAGGAAAGCGCTATTAGAATAGAGATAAGGAGAAACTTCTTTAGCCAGAGAGTGGGGAATCTGTTGAATTCATTCCTACAGAGGGCTGTGAAGGACTAATCATTGATTATATTTAAAACAGACATAGATAAATTCTTGATTGCCAAGGGACTTAAAGGTTACAGGGAGAAAGCAGGAAAATGGAGTTGAAAAACCAATCAGCCCTGATTGAATGGCAGAGCAGACTCGATGGGCTGAATGGCCTAGTTTCTGCGCCTATGTCTTATGAATCAGAATCTTGAATGGCTTGGGAAGTCACCTGTCATTGTTCTGAACTCTAAGCTTATTCAATGTCTGCTCATAGGACATTCTGTCTCATGGAGGCAGTATTTTCTTTCTTGGCTAGGGAGACCGAGCAGATCACTGTAAATTCTAATGAGGCTGTATACCTTCACCGTAAAAGTTATTTCTATTTTAATTCATGTTTACAGGGTTTCTCTGATTTCAGTGAAATAACAGGAAACTGAATTCCTGAGGTCACTGTCTTGACAGAACCGTCATTGACCCAGTGCAGCAGCAATGTTTCCCCCATGCTCAACAAGCTAGTCAGTGAATGTCATTCCATAATTCAATGCTCCACATTCTTTAACTATCATACCCTTCTATGATCCACTCTGCCTATAATTTCTCCCATTGCTTCCAAATGTTCTTATCTGCAGCGCTTTGTTGCAGGACTCATTCCCCAACAGGAAATTCAGCTGCTTGTGGAAGGGAAACAGAACTGTTCCCCATCTGTGTAAATCATCACAATATTTTGCAATGTTTTGAGGTGGCATGATGGCACAGTGGTTAGCACGGCTGCCTCACAGCGCCAGGGACCCGGGTTCAATTCCAGCTCCCCATGTCTGCATGAGTTTCCTCCCACAATCCAAAGATGTGCAGGTTAAGTGAATTGGCCATGCTAAATTGCCTATAGTGTTCAGGGATGTGCAGTTTAGGTGCATTAGTCAAGGGTAAATGTAGAGGAATGGGTATGGGTAGGTTACTCTTCACAGGGTTGGTGTGGACTTGTTGGGCTGAAAGGCCTGTTTCCATACTGTAGGGATTCTATGCTTCAATGAATATAAATTGAAGAGGAAAGCAACATGTCTACCGCTTAATAAAAGAGTGTTGGTTGTTTGGCAAGTGGAATTTGCTTGTTAGAAACATTGTCTTGGAAAATGCACCATAATAGTGATTGACAGTTAACTGGAAGGTTAACCAAGCAAGTTTAACTGTGGTTGGTCAGGATATTTCACTGAGAAATGAACTGCACCTATTTTATTGAGTGGAAATAGATGCAGTGCGTGCACCTGTTTTGTCTACCTGCGAAGAACAAGGGTCCGTGCGTTAAGATAGCTAGCTTTTTCGTACATAGACTGCAAGTGTGCCACACTGCAAGCTTGATTGAGAATCCTAAATTGATGGCCAGCATAATTCCTCACGTGTTCAGGTTATTGAACAAATGTTGCTGTGAGTTTTGCAAGCATGGGCTGATTGGTTGCAATCTGTACCTTGCTTGCCACGAATATCCAAAGGGACATGCTGTTGATGCGATCCACCAGTCTTTGGTGCATTCAGCCTACTTATCCGCATTACACTGGCATGAAATTTGTTCACCATTTTACCCATTGTGTTTTAAGCAGCATCCAGTTAGTAATGAAGACCTTTATGTCGCTACTGTGTTGTAGCAGTTTGAAATAGCTGCCTTCACCTATTGCTTAATGTTTTGAGATATCTTACTCTTCTATGATAATCTGAGATAGACTGGGCACTTCTGAAGATTAAAGAATGCTTTAGGATCTTCTAGGAGTTTTCATGATACACAGTGAGAGATGATCTGATCAGGATAGCCATTACCCTGCAAGGTGGCTTTTATGTGTCTTATTTTAGCATCAGGTTTGCACATTGAATAAAGTGGTTCAGACCCTATTTATGACATTGCCGATCAGGGAAATCTTACGTCTTAATGGGCTCCTTCCTACACACAAATGGAACAGCACAGCATCCAAGGAGCAGGAGAATCGACATTTCAGGCAAGAGCCCCACACTCTCGACTCTAATCTCCAGCATCTGCAGTCCTCACTTTCTCCTTTCTCCACAAATGGAACAGTCAAGTGAATTCCCTTTCTACGAAGTCCTAGTTGAGAAATTGGCAACAGCAGAGGGGTTCTCTGCTGTTGTCCACTGCAAACTTCCCTTCAATGGTCAGTGTATATTCTGGGATTCCTATAGTTACATGTGCTATAAACAGCTTTTGAAATTCCGAAATTCCACAATCATACTTGTTAACGAGTGATTGCTGATGGCAATGGCACCCTTACGAGGATATATTTTGTAACCTCTGTAGTAAAGACAGAAGCAAAATGTTAATCACCTTTTCTTTTGAAAACTGCCCAATCTACTTCAGATTACTTTGGATGGATGAGATTTATTTTGTAAATATTTTTATTGAAAAGAAAAAAAATTGAGTTTTTTTTTGACAAAATTACAAGATTAATACAAAATAGTGTATCCACTTTACAATATAATAACAGCACCGATATAAAATTAAGAAAACTAACTACTAGTCTATTCTACAAACTACCAAAACACAAAATATGATATAAGAAAGAGAACTCTATGTATAAAAACAACCACAGTGTCGTACATTATTGACAACAAAAAAAGAAAAAAGGTAAATAAATAAATACACATTCAAAATAAAATTATATCAAGTCACAACAAAACCTGTATTTATGCGGGATTCTTCCTCCCAGGGGCACCCTAACCAACAAACATCATCCTCACGGCTAAACAAAGGCCCTAAACAGTATGGCTGATACATCTGGGCGGCATGGTGGCTCAGTGGTTAGCACTGCTGCCTCACAGCACCAGAGACCCGGGTTCAATTCCCACCTCAGGCGACTGTCTGTGTGGAATTTGCACGTTCTCCCCGTGTCTGCGTGGGTTTCCTCCGGGTGCTCCGGTTTCCTCCCACAGTCCAAAGATGTGCAGATTAGGATGAATTGGCCATGCTAAATTGCCCGTAGTGTTAGGTGTAGGGGAATGGGTCTGGGTGGCTTGCTCTTTGGAGGGTCGGTGTGGACTTGTTGGGCTGAAGGGCCTGTTTCCACACTGTAGGGAATCTAGTCTTATCTGCATCGGTCTAGTTCAAAAAGGGCTATAAAATAATTCCGTTTTTTGGTGCACCATATTCGTAAGGAAGTCCAGGGGAATATATTCCATAACAATCCTCTGCCAATTCGAAACTCCCGGGCGGCTTTCCGATATCCAACTTACTAAAATGTTTTTCCTCGCACCAAAGGAAAGGATAGTAAATAGTTTCTTCCCGGATGCATCTAGAGAAGGAAAATTTGGAAAGCCCAAAAGGAGACACTGGGTCCAGGCCAATCTCCATTCCCAAAATCTTCGCCAAGGCATTTTCTACACTGTCCCAATATCTACGAATCCTATGGCAAGTCCACAGACAATGAGTGAGAGTCCCAACTACTATTTTACATTTAGGGCACATTGGGGATGCTCCTGCCTTGACCTTTGCAAGCTGCTCTGGTGCCATATGAGCCCTATGAGGTACCTTCAATTGAATAGCCTGAGTTCTATTACAGACAGAGATCTCCAAGCATTTTCCCAGATATCCTCCCGTATCTCTAAGGAGATTTCCATCCCTAATTCCAGGTTTTATATAACCATTCCATGTCCTTCGATACCTTATTACTGAGTGAGCGGTAGAGAGTACTGACCGAGAGTGCATCCATAGGCCGAAGCACTCTCCTTTCCATATCTGATTTGTAAGGATTAATCATCAATGTGGTTTTTCTTGTATGAAATCTCATACTTGAAAATATTGAAAAAGGTCCTTGCCAGGCAACCCGAACTTCTGACGCAACTGTTCAAAGGATATTATGACCTCCCCATCGAACAGATCTCTGTCAGTCAAGCCTGGCTGAAATCCCAATGTTCCCACTATAGGAGTAGAAAGAGATGTTTTTTGTGAATTACCCTCATCCTGTCGCATTATCCTCCAAGCTTTGTATAGCTGATCAAATACCTGGGTAATAAAAATACCCAAATAGAGAAAACCTCCTAGTGACCACTGAAAGGGGAAATGGGATCCAGCTGGAAAATTGGATGTGCTGGTAAGACCTCCTAGCAGTATGGCCTCTGATTTCATAAAGTTAATTTTGTAACCCGAAAACATACCAAACAAGTTAACCACTTGGATTAAGCGGGGCACAGATATCGATGGGTCATTTAAGAAAAGAAGGACATCATCTGCGTAAAGAGTGATTTTATGCTAATCCCGATCCTCCCTCCGGGGCCGTTATATTAGGGTTAGTTCGGATAGCTTCCGCCAGCGGTTCAATCACTAGTGTAAATAGTAGTGGTGAGGTAGGGCACCTTTGATGACAACCTTGATGAATACTCCAGAAAATTTTAAATTCCTGCGAGAAATATTCTATGAGCTTACTATCCTTCAATAGGAAAGGGTCCATACGCCAGTGTCGGGAACTCATCTTATCACCACTAGTCTTGACCACCATATACACTGCTGCGTGTTCAGAAATAGTTATATTCCCTATCTTACAAGACAATATCGAATTCAGAAAGGTCGAGGGGACAAAAAATATATCGATTCTAGTATGGCACTTGTGTGGGTTAGAGTAAAAAGTAAAATCCCTACCCTCGGAGTGAAGACATCTCCACACATCTACCAGTCCCAACTCCCTATTCAGATCAGCCAACTGCCTCGATCTCTGAGATATACCCACAGAGCTCCTAGGTATCTTATCCACCTTGGGATCGATAATACAATTTAAGTAACATATACTGTCTGGACTCATCTTTTATCCTTAACATTTGGAAGGGAAGATTCTTCCCTTCTGCTACTTTTTTGAGCTGAAAGATGAAAAGAACACATGGCCAAACTTAACTTGCTGCAGCTTCGAATGCTCCTTATTAAGTAGATGTGTCTCCTGTAAAAGGGCTACATCAACACCCTTTTTAAAGACTTGATAAATCTTTTAATTGGTGAGTGGCTTCCCTTGACATTCCAGGTGCACTATTTAAGTGAATGACTAGCCATGATAATTCAAGAAAGTCCGAGACCCCCAGGAGGAAGAACCCCACTCAGGAAGCATTGAGTAGACACCATAAACAATTCAAATAAATTTAAAAATAAAACCTTTAAAACAAATTTGCTGGAACTGCTTGGGAGGATTTAAACTAGTAAGGTGGGGGGGGGTGGGACCCAGGGAGATAGAGAGGAAAAAGATTGATCTGAGACGGGTACAGCTGAGAACAGAACTGAGTCAAACAGTCAGGGCAGGCAGGGACAAGGCAGGACTAATAAATTAAACTGCATTTATTTCAATGCAAAGGGCCTAACAGGGAAGGCAGATGAACTCAGGGCATGGTTAGGAACATGGAACTGGGATATCATAGCAATTACGGAAACATGGCTCAGGGATGGGCAGGATTGGCAGCTTAATGTTCCAGGATACAAATGCTACAGGAAGGATAGAAAGGGAGGCAAAAGAGGAGGGGGAGTGGCATTTTTGATAAGGGACAGCATTACAGTTGTGCTAAGGGAGGATATTCCCAGAAATACATCCAGGGAAGTTATTTGGGTGGAACTGAAAAATAAGAAAGGGACGATCAGCTTATTGGGATTGTATTATAGACCCCCTAATAGTCAGAGGGAAATTGA
>NC_057721.1:86795878-86800280 GCF_004010195.1 Chiloscyllium plagiosum | reverse complement strand
ACCCAGATCTCTTTGTACTGCCCCTTTACATAAATTGATTCCATTGTGGTAGTAGTCTGCCTTCCTGTTCTTGCTACCAAAGTGGATAACCATACATTTATCCACATTAAGCTGCATCTGCCATGCATCTGCCCACTCACTTAACTTGTCCAGGTCACCCTGTAATCTCCTAACATCCTCATCACATTTCACCCTGCCATCCAGCTTTGTATCATCAGCAAATTTGCTAATGTTATTGCTGATACCATCTTCTATATCATTAACATATATTGTAAAAAGCTGCGGTCCCAGTACTGATCCCTGCGGTACCCCACTGGTCACTGCCTGCCATTCCGAAATGGAGCCGTTTATCACTACCCTTTGTTTCCTATTAGCCAACCAATTTTCAATCCAATCTAGTACTTTGCCCCCAATACCATGCGCCCTAATTTTACTCACTAACTTCCTATGTGGGACTTTATCAAAACTTTCTGAAAGTCCAGGTACACTACATCTACTGGATCTCCCTCGTCCATCTTCAGAGTTACATCCTATGTTTCTATGCTCTATGTTCTATGTTTCTATGTTCTATGTTTCTATGTTATATGTTTCTATGTTCTATATTCTATGTTTCTATGTTCTATGTTTCTATGTTCTATGTTCTATGTTTCTATATTCTATGTTTCTCGCTGTAATTTGGCAGGCAGTTCAAACCTTTGACCAGAACAGTGTTTTCAACTCAAGTTATTGCAATATAAGATGTGAAATATCTGTCCTGGAAGAGTTTGATGGGGACAATGCAAAGGGAGCCCAAGCACGTACCCAACCCTGTGCTGCGCTTGTCTCAGGAATGTTTGATGGAGAAAGTGTGGAGGAACCTTTACTCCGTATTCATGCAGAAACGAAGTCTAAAGCCAGGAAAAGTTGATCCTTTCTCTAGCATGGTGACTTTGAACTTGGAATTAACTTAGAATCCCTACAGTGTGGAAACAGGCCCTTCAGCCTAGCAAGTCCACACCGACCCTCCGAAGAGTAACCCACCCAGATCCATTTCCTTATTTCTCTACAGTTCCCATGACTCATGCACCAAGTGCTATGGGCAGTTTAGCATGGCCAATCCACCTGACCGGCACGTCTTTGGATTGTGGGAGGAAACCGGAGCACCCGGAAGAAACCTACACAGACACAAAAAGAATGAGCAAACTCCACATAGACAGTTGCCTGAGGCTGGAATCAAACCTGGGTCTATGGTGCTGTAAGGCCATAGTGCTAACCACTGAGCCACTGTACTGCCCCACTATAAGGATTGATTTAATTATGCGTCTTAGTTGAGTGGCGATGCCTATGTACTCGTATAAAATACATTAGTTAGAGCTGGAAATATTAACCTTTCATTGTTTCTCTCTGATTGCAGGTGCTGCTCTTCATATTTTCCTGCCTGCGGAAGGCAGCCTGGGACTATGGGCGCCTGGCTCTGCTAATGGATAATGACAGGTCCTGCCTGTTTCATTGCTTCTTTATATCCCCTTCTCTTTGCATCAGCTTCACCTTCCAGTTAGTCCAGTATCTCCCCATGTCAATCTATTAAGGTGATTTACAAGTATAATGCATGGCTCAATTCACTTCACTGGGAGTACAGTGTGTGCTGTAAGTGTCTTTTTGTGAGTGGGATAAGAGACCTGCCCATGACAGTGGCAATTGTGCTTTGTTAGGAGAGGATATGGGATGGCAAAGCCTGACATTCTGTATGTTGACCAAGGCATTGACTGTTAGGTGCTGTGTGAAACATCACTTGTATTTGGGTAAAGACAGATCAACTTATTCTGGAATACAGAAAAGTGAGGCACCAATCCACATGCTAGATTATGGAAAGAGACAGATACACGCTTTGGTACAGAGATACACAGATGACGAGACTCTGGTACAGAGGGAGGTAGATACAACTCTAGTACACTGAGGCACATACATGCATCCTGTATGGAGATTAATTGAAAGATACACCTTCTGGTATATGGTGATAGAAAGGGAGAACAGAATGCACACACTCATGTATATATGGAGAGAGATGCACATGTTCATTTACAGAGTGAGAGAGAGGTGGATGCATACTCATGTACAGATAGAGTGAGAGAGAGGGAGATGCAGATGAACATGCTCGACTACACAGAAAGAGAGAGAGATGGATTTATCCATTTGTGTACAGCCGTAGAGTTGGACGCACAGGTTCATGTACAAAAAATCACAGAATTGTTATGGCAAAGAAGGAGGCCAGTCAGCCCTCATGCCTACACCAATTCCATTACCAAGTGCCAATGTCCTCCTATTTCCCCAGAACCTTGCACTCTATTTCTCTCCAAATAATCATCCAATGCCCTCTTAAATGTTTAATTTAATCCAACATATTTCCAGGCACTCCATTTCATACCATAACTATTTGCTGTGTAAAAAAGTATTATGTCAAATCAGTTTTGTTTCTTTTGCACATCACTTTAAGTCTATGCTCTCTTGTACTTGTCTTTTTTGATGAGTGGGAATAGTTTCTCCCTTTCTACTCTGTCCAGCCTGTTCATGATTTTGAAAGCCTCGATCAAACCATGACTCAAGCTTTGTCTCTTCAAGGAGTACAGTTCCGACTTGTTGAATCAGTCTTCATTGCTGGAGTTTCTCAATTCTGGATCTATTCTTGAAAATCACTTCCGCACTCTTTCCATTGCATTCACATCTTTCCTATAATACAACCATACACAACTGTACGTAGTTCTCCAGTTAAGGTCTAACAACTGTCTTATACAAGTTCAACATCACCTCCCTGCTCTTGTACTCTATACTTTGCTAACAAAGAGAGAAACACTGTAAACGTTATTAACTGCTTTCTCTCCTGTCCTGCCACCTTTAAGAATCTGTGCACATATCCACCAGGTTCCTCTGCTCCTGCACCCATTTAGCATTATCCCCCTATTTTACATTGTCTTTCAATATTCTTCCTACCAAAGTGCATCACTTCATACTTATCTGCATTGAATCTCACCTGCAACTGATCCACTCACTCCACCAGTTTGTGAATGTTCTTTTAGAGTTCCACACTGTCTTCTTTGCAGTTTACACTTCTTCAATTTTCATGTCATTTGCAAACATTGAAATTGTCCCCTGCACACCAAGATCCAACTCATTAATATATATCAGAGAAAGAAAGGGTCCCAATATTGAGCCTGAGGATCTCTTTCCTCCAGTCTGAAAAATATCCATTGACCATTACTCTCTATTTCCGATCATTCAGTCAATGTTGTATTAACATTGCTATTATCCCTTTTTCACCATGACCTATAACTTTCCTCACAAGTCTGTCATGTGGCATTGTATCAGCTGCGTCTGGAAATCCATGTATACCACATTAACAGCATTACCCTCATCAACCCTTTCTGTAATCTCTTCAAAAAACTCTAGCAAGTTAGTTAAACATGATTTGCCTTTTAGAAATCCATGCTCACTCTTCCTAATTAGTCTTTCTTTTTCTATGCTGCTACTAATTCTTTCCCAAATAATCTCTCTAGAAGCTTCTCCATCACCAAAGTCAAACTGATGGGTCTATAATTTTGGGATTATCCCAATCTTGAACGAGACTATAATGTTTGCAGCTCACCAGTCTTTCCTTAGTTGAGGGAAGATTGAAAGATTGTAGCCAGTTCCCCTGAAACTGCCACTCCCAATTCCTTCTGAATCTTTCGATGAATCTCCCCTATTCCCACTTGTCAACTTTAAGTAGCAACACTCTATCCAAGATCTCTTCCTTATTAATTTTAAACCCTTCTGGTGGGAGTTTTCTCTTCTCTCACCATAGTCTGAGCAGCAGCATCCTCTTTTGAGAAATATTTGCACACATTTACATTGTATGACAAGATGCACTGCAGAAATTCACCATGGGTCCTTAGACAGCTCCTTCCAATTCTTCTCTTCACCATTTCTATCTAGAAGTCAGGGGCAGCAGATACATGGGAACAACAATGCCCGCAAATTCTTCTCCAAGTCACTCACCACCCTGATTTAGAAATATATCGCCTTTCTTTCAGAGTCACTGGGTCAAAATAGCAGAACTCTCTCCACAACAGCATTTTGGATCTATCTACAACAGTTCAAGAAGCTAGATCACCACCACCTTCTCAGGGACAATGAGGGGAGGGAAGAAATGCAACCGCAAGGAATGCAAAACTTGCGCCCACACTTCCCCCCTTACTTCCCTCCAAGCCCCCAAGGGATCCTTCCATATCCGCCACAAATTCACCTGCACCTCCACACACATCATTTACTGCATCTGCTGCACCCGATGTGGCCTCCTCTCTATTGGGGAGACAGGCCGCCTACTTGCTGAATGTTTCAGAGAACACCTCTGGGACACCCGGACCAACCAACTCAACCACCCCGTGGC
>NC_057721.1:86791943-86795814 GCF_004010195.1 Chiloscyllium plagiosum | reverse complement strand
GCCCCTCCCCCAAGTCCCTCCTCCCTACCTTTTATCTTAGCATGCTTGGCACACTCTCCTCATTCCTGAAGAAGGGCTTATGCCCGAAATGTCGATTCTCCTGCTCCTTGGATGCTGCCTGACCTGCTGCGCTTTTCCAGCAACACATTTTCAGCTCTGATCTCTAGCATCTGCAGTCCTCACTTTCTCCTAGAATTAAATGCTAGCCCAACTAGTAATAACCACATCCTGTGACTGAATTAAAAAGAAACAAAGACCTCGTCCATTTTGCATGCATATCATGGGTATCTAATATGGCTGGCTGCCTTCAGATATTCCATATTAGATTGGGTCCCTTATTGTTTCAGTGCAGGCTCCACTATAGATTTCCAGGACTTAGCTGAAACAGGTGTTTGCAAACAGCATCTAGTGTCTGTTATGGAGCCCTGTTCTAGGGCTGTGACCTGCTGACCTCCTGTAGATGGGCAACTCATGGCTGCCAGAAAGGCAGGTTTATGAATAATGTTATGTGTGGCTTATTATATAAAGTAACATGGGATATGTTGAACAGGCCATTTGGTCCAACTAGTCAATTCTAGTATTTAGGCACCTTTGAACTTTTCCTTCATCTAAATTGACCATTGTAAATCTCTGTTCCCTTTGCTGTCATAAACTTGTATAGCTCCTTATGAATACATCTAAACTATTGGCATTAATCACTCCCTGTAGGAACCCATTCTACATTGTCAAAACTCTCTGGATAAAGAAGTGTCTTCTGAATTCTCATCATATTTCTAGGTGACTCTCTTATATTAACATAGAATAATACACCGCAGGAACAGGCCCTTTTGTCCACCATGTCTGCACTAGCTATGATGACACTCTAAAGTAAGGACATCTAGTTTCACACTTTTCCAAAAAGGCAACATTCTTCCTATATCCACTAAATCAAATCCTTCCATCATTTTGAAGATCCTTTTTAGGTCACCACTCAGCCTTTTGTTCAAGAGGAATGAGACCCAGCCTGTCAATCCTTTCCTAATATGTAACTTCTGAAATTATCATTGAGGGAAGCCCCTCCATCTGTCCCTACCTTACTATAGTGATTCTAATGAGATCACCCAGGGGAACCTCATAGAATTTGAGTTCCCTGATTGGGGCTATTAACCTGGTCCAATTGGGGAGCCCAGACTGACAGATATAGACATAGTGTTAGGGGTTTTGTTCACTCTGAGAGCTGGGTCTGAGGGAGCTGGGTCAGTATCGAGGACTCTCCATGTGTAAATAAAGGGTGAATTGGTGACAAGGTACTGGTCTCTGTGGAGTAATTTCACTTCCAATATCTCAGCACCCTACTTCCCTCCCCTACTACCACCTACCAGCTGCCCCCTCCTGTCTTGTCCTGTCATGCTTCCACTCCCCATTTCTCTGCTATGCCATCCATTTGTCCTTCTGCTATCTCCCTGCCCATACCCACCCTAGCCAATGCTGTCTCTATTACAGTCCCTTGTGTGCACTCAGTGTCTATAATACTCAGTGCTCTGGGACAGTCCTTGTCAGCAGTTATGTGTAAAGCTTTTCCTTCTCTATTTTATGTAGCCTCACCTCATTGTTTTATGGTGAACAGACTGAAAAGGAGAAATCTCCTTCTGAAACCAGCCCAACTGAACTGGAGAGTAAAGATGTGGTAAGTTAACAATTGAGCTTGCACCAGTTTTGACTGAGCCTCCAATTCGAGCCACTGTAATTTTTGTGACATGCTGCTATGGGGAACCTAACTGAATGTCATTTATTGAGACTTCCAGAATACAACAATAATATTCAGATATATTTTAAGATATTAGGAGGAAGGTATAGAGGAGACATCAGAGATAGGTTCTTTACACAGAGAGCTGTGAATGCATGGAATGCATTGCCAGCGGTGGTGGTGGAAGCAGAGTCATTAGGGACGTTCAAGCGACTGCTGGACATGCACATGGATAGCAGTGAACTGAGGGTAAGTGTAAGTAAAGGTTAATTTATTTTACATTAGGATTAATCCTCGGCACAACATCATGGGCCAAAGGGCCTGTTCTGTGCTGTACTTTTCTATGTTCTATGGTCAGACAAAAATATTACCGAGTTACTTTGGATACTAGAAATGTGAAAGAAATAGACAATGTTGGAAATATTCAGCAGGAGTTTCAAGCATTGTCTGTAGCAGGCGAAACAGTTCATATTTCAAGCTCACGAAAACTGAGCAAAGTTAGGAATGTAATGTTGGTTTTAAGCAGATTAAATGGGGAAAGGGTTTGTGGAACAAGGCGCAAGGAGATGGTAAAGAAATGAATGATGAATTCAGAGGTGTGAGCTGTGAAAGGAAAAAAGGATTCTTGGTCAGCAAAGTGATGACGGGTTATCAGAAATAAGAGGGAATGTGGAGTAATCGGGTCAGCATGATCTTATTAAATGGCTCAAGAGGCCAAGTGGCCTACTCCTGCTCCTAATGCATATGTCCGTGTGTTTTTTCATATGCTTGTAACCAGGAACAACTATTCGGCCATAAACAAGATCCAAACATGGCAAGAAAAGAAGACAAAATGAGGACAGAAACTATGGTTTAAATATTTGAATTCAGCATTGAGTCCAGAGGCTGAAATGTGCCTCATTGAAGGACAATGAGCTGTTCCTCAAGCTTACATTGAGCTTCACTGGAACACAACAGGCGGCTGAGGATCGAGAGATCAGAGTGAGAGCAAAATGGAGAATTTAAATAGCAAGAGACTGGAGCCTGTGGGTTATTCTTACAGATTAAATGGAGTTGCTTACAAAACTTGCACTCATTTTAAACTGTGAGGAGGACATTGTAGACAAGAACTTTGACGCGGTGGAATGAACAGGTAGATGGAAGAAAGAGTTCAATTAGAGATGTGTGAGGAGATGCATTTTGTTAGGAGTTACATGGACACACAATATAAAATAGGGGGTCAGTACTTAAGAGGGTGCAGATACAAAGGGACCTTGGTGTATACATGCATAAATCATGAAAGTGACAGGACATTTGGAGAATGCAGTTAATAAAGCATACAATATTCGGGAGGTGTTAAACTAATTTGGCAGGGGGTTAGAGCACAGAGTAGATGGAGTTAGGAACATGGTTCAATCCGATACAAAGGGAATACTAAGACAGTCCAGCAGGCAGAGAAGACATGGTGTGATAAGGCAGATGGAAGGACCAGAAGCTAAATTATATCTATTCTAGCACAAGAGCTTGACTGGTAAGGCAGAGGAACTTAAGAGCATTGAGCAGGATGAAGGAATATGATATTGTTGCAATCACTGAAATATGGTTGAAGGAAGGACAGAACTGGTTCAGCATTCTAGATTATAGAGATTTCAGGCATGATATGGCTGTGCAAGAGAGATGGGGCCGTTGCATTGCTGATAAAGGCTCTTCAAATGAGGCCATTGGGTGAAGCTTAGAAATAAAAATGGTGTGATCACCTTGCTGGGGCCGCCACCAACACTCTGGGAGTGAACTGCTCCCATTACCAGCACTCCGGGAAGGGGATTGCTCCCACTGGTACTGATACTCTGGGAAGGGTACTGCTCCCCCTGACAACACTCCGGGATGCTGATGAAAAGGTTAACAAAAGAAAAAAGAGAGCAGAAGTAAAAGGAGAGAGAAAAAAAGAAAGGCAGATGGAAGATGAAAAGCTGCGGGCCCAGGACCCAGGCATAAATGCTGCTAGTCTGCTGCAACCATCTTTGCCCAGGCCGTGGTTGGGCCCTGGGTACCTGATGGTGGAGGCTGTGGCTGGGGCCTGGGTACCTGACGGTGGAGGCCGTGGCTGGGGCCTGGGTACCTGACTGTGGAGGCCTTGGCTGGGCCCTGGGTACCTGACGGTGGAGG
>NC_057721.1:86778926-86791920 GCF_004010195.1 Chiloscyllium plagiosum | reverse complement strand
GGCTGTGGCTGGGCCCTGGGTACCTGACGATGGAGGCCGTGGCTGGGGCCTGGGTACCTGACAGTGGAGGCCATGGCTGGGCCCTGGGTACCTGACTGTGGGGGCTGTGGCTGGGCCCTGGGTACCTGACGATGGAGGCCGTGGCTGGGGCCTGGGTACCTGACAGTGGAGGCCATGGCTGGGCCCTGGGTACCTGACTGTGGGGGCTGTGGCTGGGCCCTGGGTACCTGACGATGGAGGCCGTGGCTGGGCCCTGGGTACCTGACAGTGAAGGCCATGGCTGGGCCCTGTGTACCTGATGGTGGAGGCTGTGGCTGGGGCCTGGGTATCTGACTGTGGAGGCTGTGGCTGGGCCCTGGGTACCTGACAGTGGAGGCTGTGGCTGGGCCCTGGGTACCTGACGATGGAGGCCGTGGCTGGGGCCTGGGTACCTGACTGTGGAGGCCATGGCTGGGCCCTGTGTACCTGACGGTGGAGGCCATGGCTGGGCCCTGTGTACCTGACTGTGGAGGCCGTGGCTGGGGCCTGGGTACCTGACTGTGGAGGCCATGGCTGGGCCCTGTGTACCTGATGGTGGAGGCCATGGCTGGGCCCTGTGTACCTGACTGTGGAGGCCGTGGCTGGGGCCTGGGTACCTGACAGTGGAGGCTGTGGCTGGGGCCTGGGTATCTGTCGGTGGAGGCTGTGGCTGGGCCCTGGGTACCTGACGGTGGAGGCCGTGGCTGGGCCCTGGGTACCTGACGGTGGAGGCCATGGCTGGGCCCTGGGTACCTGACTGTGGAGGCTGTGGCTGGGGCCTGGGTACCTGACTGTGGAGGCCATGGCTGATAGCCAAGTTCATTACTCATGAGGATGGCCTCAACCGGGACCTTGGGTTCATGTCACACTACAGCTGGCTCCACTACACTGTACACTGTCTCTTATAAGCACACTCTTATATACTCACACTCTTATATACTCACACACTCACGCAGACTCTCTCTCATTCACATGCTGTCTCTCAGACATACAAACATACATCCCTCACACTCACACCCATGCACACACCCTCTCACAGACTTATACTCCATCTCACTCGCACACACACAATACTCCATCTCACTCGCACACACACACACACTTTATCATGCATGTACACACATAAACACTCTCTCTCTCTCATGTGCATGCATACATATAAGTCTATGGGGTGAATTTGCATTTGCAGAATTATATTTGCAGATATATTCTATTTTGCTCAAAAAGTACACAATCTGCAGGCAGTCAATCCATGCAACAGTTTATAACTTCCTACTTTGGAAATAGAAGCAGTCTGACTCAAGGTTGGGATGCAGACAGGCTGTAACATCGCATCTTTAATACATTGTCTGAGCTGAGATGTCACCTTTTTTTATAAAACTTATCTTGCGAATGTGACTTAAAGAAGTCCTGGGATTTACATATTAATGAACTGAAACCTGCAACCCATTCTAAAAGATGAAAGACTTAACAGCAATCCAGGTTTGTTCAGTATATCATTTCAGCCATATGACACTGTAATCTTCTGCTATAAATTGTGACTTATGATCCTGCTTCACAGCTACCTGATGAAGGAGCAGCGCTCCGAAAGCTAGTGCTTCCAAATAAACCTGTTGGACTGTAACCCGGTGTTGTCTGATTTTTTTTTAACTTTGTCCACCCCAGTGCAACACCAGCACCACCACATAATCCTAGGCAGTAAATCTTAGGCTGATCACATGGATGAAGTTTCAGTGAATGAACATTTCAGAGATGGTGACCAAACTGTAAGTTTCAAAGTCATTGTGAGAAAATATAAAGTGGTGCAGAAATTAAGCACCTAAATTGGGAAAAGGCCAATTTCAATATCATGAGACGGGATCTGGCAAGCATAGACTGAGAGCAACTACCTGCATGTAAGTCTACCTTTGGAAAGTGGGAGTCTTTTAAAAGTAGTATTAAGAGCAAGAGCATTACCAGGGAAAGAATAGGGTCTTGTGGAGACTAACAGCAACATCTGTGTGTGGAGCCAGAGATTGTGAGCGAGGTATGAAATTAATATTTCTCATCTGTATTCACAGAAGTGAAAGACATTGTTGCTGGGGATTTCACTTGAGATGTTGAGATTCTGGAACATGTTAAGATTAATAAGAAAGAGGTATTAGATATTTTATCTGGCATAAAGATGCGTAAATTGCCATTGCCTGACAGGATGTATCCAAGGCTGCTTTGCGAGGCAAGGGAGGAGATTGCTCCTCCTTTAATACTTCCCTGGCCACAGGTGAAGTGCCAAGTAACTTGAGGATAGCTAATGGGATTCCTTTGTTCAAGAAGACCAGCAGAGATAGGCCAGGTAATGACAAACCAGTATGTCTGATGTCAGTGGTAGGGAAATTATTGGGAAAAATTCTGCAGTTCCGAAATAAAAGAGACCATGGAATCCAAGAAATTTGGTAAACTCAATCCAAAATTGCCTGTTGATTGGAGACAAAGAGTGATGGTGGAGGATTGTTTTGTGGTTGGAAGCCTGTGATCAGCTGTGTACCATAGGGATTGGTGCTGGGACCCTTATTGTTACTTATGTGCATCAACGAGTTGGACGTGAAGGTGGAAGGTATAGTTACTAAGTTTGCAGATGACATGAAAATTGGTGGTGTTGTTAATCATAAGGAGGATGATCTTAGGCCAGCCTGATATTGAGCAGCTGGTAAATTGGGCAGAGCAACGACAGATGGAATTTAATCCTGATATGTATGAGGTGATGCATTTTGGGAGGTCTGGTAAGGGAAGGATATACACAATGAGTGGTAGGTCTTTCGGAAATATTGAAAAAAAGTGGCACCTAGGTATACAAGTTCATGGATCCCTGAAAGTTTCATCATAGGTAGATAGGCTGGTGAAGAAGGCATTTGGGATACTTGTTTTAATTAGCCAGAGCATAGAATATAGGAGCAAGGAAGTCTTGTTACAACATTATAAAACATAGGTTAGGCCACAGATGGAATAATGTGTGCAGTTCTAGTCACCACACTATTGGAAGGATGTGAACACACAGGAAAGTGTGCAGAGGAGATTCATCAGGATGTTGTTTGGGAAAAGTCTCAATTATGAGGAGAGACTGGATAAGGCTGGGTCTGTTTTCCCTGGGCTGGGATTGGGGGTAGATGTGGGTGTAGGGAGATGGAGAAGAAATCTGATTGGAATATATAGAGTTATGAAAGGCATAGACACGTTTGATCATCAGAATCTCTTCCCTATGGCAGCTGTGCCTGAGACCAGAGGGTATAAGTTTAAAGTGACAGGTAAGTGTTTGAGGTGGGATCTGAGGAAAATGTTTTCACCCAGAGGCAGGTAGAAATATGGAATGCACTGCCCGAGAAGGTGGTGGAGTCAGGTACGTTCGCAGTTGGGTAAGAAGCATCTGAGCACTTGGAAAGTGGTGACAGCATCAGTCCTAGTCAGCATGGATTCACTGAAGGGAAATCTTCCTGACAAATCTTCTGGAATTTTTCAAGGATGTGACTATTAGAGTGGACAAGGATGAATCAGTAGATGCAGGAGAAAATTATTGCAGATGCTGGAATGTATGCTGAAAACAATAAATGCTAGAGATCACAGTGGGTCAGGCAGCATTCATGGAGAGAGGGCAAGCTAAGATTGTGAGTCCAGATATCTGGGCTTCCAAAAGGCTTTTGGCAATGGATCTTCTTCAGAGTGGCAGGCAGCGACGATTGGGGTGCCACAGAGTTCATGCTGGGACACCAGCCGTTCTCAATATACATTAATGATTTGGATGAAGGAATTGAAAGCAATATCTCCAAATTTGCAGATGATACTAGGCTGGATGACAGTGTGTGCTGTGAAGAGGATGCCAAGAGGCTGCAGGGTGACTTGGACAGACTGGCTGGGTGGGCAAATACTTGGCAAATGCAATATAATGTGGATAAATGTGACATTATCCACTTCGGTCACAAAAACAGGAAGGCAGATTATTATGATAGCAGTTTAGGAAAAGGTGAAGTGCAATGAGACCTGGGTGTCATGGTGGAACAGTCACTGAAGGTTGGCCCGCAGGTGCAGCAGGCAGTGAGGAAAGCTAATGACATGCTGAGAGGACTGGAGTATAGGAGTAATGATGTCTTGCTGCAGTTATACAGGACATTGATGAGGCCACACCTTGAGTATTTTGGTTTGAGGAAGGACATTCTTGTTATTGAGAGAGTCCAGTGAAGGTTCATCGAACTGATTCCCAGAATGGCAGGACTGACATATGAGGAATGACTCAGGACAAGACGAAATGGATGGTTGTTGACTTCAGGAGGGCATAGAGCGACCACACTCTGCTGGACATCGACGGTTCCCCCATGGAGATCATGAAGAGCACCAAATTCCTTGGCATACATCTGGCGGAGAATCTCACCTGGACCCTCAACATCAGCTCCAAAGCCAAGAAAGCCCAGCAGCGTCACTACTATCTGTGCAGACTGAGGATGGCCCACCTCCCACTCCCATCCTCACCACATTCTACAGAGGGTTCATTGGAATCATAGAATCACAGAATCCTTACAGTATGGAAACAGGCCTTTCGTCCCAACAAGTCCACACCAACCCTCTGAAGAGTAACCCACACAGACCCATTTCCCTACTACTCTGCAGTTATCCTAGACTAATGCACCTAACCTACACATCCCTAAACACTACGGGCAATTTTGCATGGCCAATCCACCTGACTTGCACATCTTTGGATTGTGGGAGGAACCTAAGCACCTGGAGGAAACCCACACAGACACAGAGAAAATGTGCAATCTTCACACAGACAGTTAGCCAAGGCAGGAATCAAACCCGGGTCTCTGGCGCTGTGAGGCAGCAGTGCTAACTAATGAACCACCGTGCCGCCAATGGAGAGTACCCTGAGCTGCTGCATCACTGCCTGGTTCGGGAATTGCACCGTCTCGGATTGTAAGACCCTACAACGGATAGTGAAGACAGCTGAGAAGATCACCAGGGTCTCTCTCCCCTCCATTTTAGAGATATACTCTACACACTGCATCCTAAAAGCTAAGAGCATTGTTGAAGATCCCACACACCCATCACTTAAACTCATCTCCCTCTTGTCATCTGGCAGGAGATACCGGAGTATTCGGTCTCTCACTGTCAGACCGTGCAACGGTTCCTTCCCCCAAGCCATCAAGCTCCTTAACACTGTATGATTGGACTCTTTCCCGTCTGAAATTCTTTGCACGACTTTGAATTGCTGCGAGTAAAATGTCTATTATTTGTCATTCTTCTCTTACACTGTAACTTGTGTATTTTGAACTTCTTATGCACTTTATGCCATGTACGAGTGTGTAATTTGTGCTGGAGGAACACTGTCTCATGTTTACTGTATCAGTTGTATACGGTAGAAATGACAAATAAAAGCTACTCTACTCAGTCGATTGGGCTCGTACTCACTGGGTAGAAGAATGAGAAGGGATCTTATAGAAACAAAAAATCCTGATGGGTCTGGAAAGGCTCGATAAGGAAAGAATATTTTCGATGTTGGGGAAGTCCAGAACTAGGGATCATAGTCTACGAATAATGAGGAGGTCATTCAGGACTGAGTTAAGGAAGAATTTCTTCACTGAGGGAGTTGTGAACCTGTGGAATTCTCTCCCACAGGAAGCTGCCGAGTCCAGTTCATTAAATATATTCAAGAGGGAGCTGTAGTGGCCCTTTCAGCTAAAGGACTCAAGCAGTATGGAGAGAGAGCGGGAATGGGATACTGAGATTGCATGTTCAGCCATGATCATATTGAATGGTGGTGCTGGCTCGAAGGGCTGAATGGCCTACTCCTACACTTATTTTCTATGTTTCTATGAATGAATACTTAAAATGTCAGGGCACAGTAGGCTGTGGACCAAGTACAGGAAAATGGGATGACTGGTTGGATGTTTGTTGATCGGCATGGACATGGTGGGCTGAAGGGCCAGTTTCTATATTGTACGACTCTATGAATATCCCAGCCTTGATTAATAGGAGCAAAAAAGTATAACAGCAATGACGTGTTACTGAATTGATACAAGATAGTTGTTAGACCTCAGCTGGAGTATGGTGTACACATTCTAGGAAGAATGTGAATGCATTGAAGTGTGCAAAACACATTTACAGAAATGGTTCCAGGTATGTGACACTTAAATTATGAGGATAGGCTGGAGAAGTTGAGACTCCTTCTTGGAGTTAAGACTAAGAGGAGATTTGGTTGAGGTTTTCAAAATCATGAGATTTGGATAATGTAGATAAGAAACTATTAACATTTGTAAAAAGATCAAGAAGAAGGGTTTAAAGTGATTTGCAAGGTTTGCAGATGTGATGTGAGGAAAAAAAAATCCTTTTATGCAAATAGCTTGGATCAGAATTGCATTGCCTGGAATTGTGGTGGAGGCGGAGTCAATTGAAGCTTTTAACAGGCAGTATTTCAATTTAAACAATATGCAAAGTTATGGATAACGCTGGCGAATAACACTAAGTCATAATGCTCAATGGATAGCTGGTGTAGATACTATCAGCTGAATGGGCTTCTTTGACATCCAAACAACCCTGTGATTCAGTAAAGAGGATACTCAGTCTACATTTGGCCTCTACCATGCATAGCAGATCCCATTCTGAGTAATGAGTACACACCACTAAATTATAAACTTCTGCTTCACCTGGAAGAGTTTTAGGAGCCTTGGGCAGTGGGGAAAGTGGAGGTAAAAGGTCGAAAGGAACAAAGATAATCGAGGGCTTTGCCAACCACAGTGGAGGGAAATCCCCTGTGGATGAGAAACAAGATATGTCAGAAGTGTTAATGTGCAGGTATATAGTTACAGAGGTCTACAGTGCCGAGAAGGGTCCTTCACTCTACCAAGTGAAGGAAAGAGTTCTAAAACAAGTACCTTATTAATCTAATACCATTTTCCAGCAATTGGCTCACAGTTTTGTACACCTGTCATTGCAAGTACACATCTAAATACTCTTTAAATATTATCAAGATTTCTGCCTCTACCAAACTTAAAGGCAGTGAGTTCCAGATTCTCACCAACATCTGGGTGAAAAGAGTTTTCCTTACATCTCCTCCAAATCTCCCACTACTTTACGTAAATCTGTGTCCCTTGGTCAGTTATCCCTCCACCAAGGGGAAATGTTCCTTCCTGTCTACTATCAATGCCCCCAATAGTTTTATGCACCTCAGTCATGCCTCCCTTCCGTCTCATCTGCTCCAAGGAAAACACCCCCAGTCTGTCCAATCTCCCTTCATAATTGAAACCCTCCAGCCCAGGCAATATCCTGGAAAATCTCTCCTCTATCCCTCTCTAGTGCAATCACATCCCTCCTATAATGTGGATCCCAGAACTGCACACAATACTCTAGCTGTGTAAAAACAAGGACTGCAGATGCTGGAAACCAGAGTCTATTTTAGAGTGGTGCTGGAAAAGCACAGCAGGTCAGGCAGCTCCTTGGATGCTGCCTGACCTGCTGTGCTTTTCCAGCACCACTCTAATCAATACTCTAGCTGTGGTCTAATCAACATTTTATACAGTTCCAGCATAACCTCACTGCTCTTGAACTCTATTCCTTAGCTTAAAAAGACAAATGTCCTATATGCTTTCTTAGCCACTGTATCCACCTGCCCTGTTACCTTAAGGGACTGGTGGACATGCATACCAAGGTCCCTTTTATCGAATTGCTTCCACGGGGCAAACTGTACATCTTGTATTTTTATATATATATATGTAAAAAATGCCTTGGGATTTTCTTTAATCCTTTTTGCCAAAGACATTTCATGGCCACCTGCCAAATTAGTTTAAACCCTCTCGAGTGAAACCAGCAACTTTCCCTGCCAGAATATTGGTGCCCCTCCAGTTTAGGTGCAACCCGTCCCTCTTGTACAGGTCCCACCTGTCCTGGAAGACAACACAATGATTCACATTTCTGAAGCCTCCCCCACACCTACACCAGCTCTTTAGCTACTTATTTAACTGTACTATCTTCCTATTCCTAGCCTCAGTGGCACATGGCACTGGGAGTAATCCTGAGATGACCATCCTAAATTGCTTATTATAATTTTCTGGTTTTAATTGCAGCTGGTGAATTCTGATTTTGATTTGTATATTTTGTCCTCTGTCTGCAGGGTTTCTGTTCCTGGTTGACCACACTCTATCACATGAGGTAAGTTAAACTCTAATAATCTGTGAATGTAGGGAGCTGACCATGTGATAACACAGCAGTGTCAGCATGGGTTATTGGGGCATTTTTACCAGTTCAAGAAAAATAAAAGCTACTCCAAAAGGAAGACTGCTTCTGAAGAAGAAGAGAAACTAGTAAAATGGCAAACAAATGAACAGGATGTTGAAGAGCCATTTGAATTAAGAAGCACTGGGGAAGGAAAAAAATGGCAGTGGGTGAGGAGGCAAAGAGGAAGATGAGGAAAAACATTCCTAAGTAATATAATATGAGCATTATAGGAAATGAATAACAGAAAATACTAGAAATACTCAGTAGGTCAGGTATCACCTGTAAAAGAGAAACAATTAACATTTCAGATAAGCAACCTTTCATCATCTCCAATATCTTCAATATTTTGCTTTTGAATATAAAGTATTCTCTGAGGACACTTGGTGCAGTAGAAATGGCAGAGGATAATCTCTGGATTAGAGTCATAGAATGTTTCAGTACAGAAGAAAGCATTCAACCTATTCTGTTTGTACTGGCTCCCAAAGAGCTATCCAGCGAGTCCCATTCAAAGCCCTCTAAATTCAACACTTTCAAATATATAACCAGCTCTTTTTTGAAATCTTCTCTGTGAAGTAGAGTATGCTGGGGATGGGCTTTGAAAGGACTGTGTGCGTATGTGACTAAAAGCATATAATTGGGGGTGGGCTTCTGAGGGAATTGTGTCTACAGATCATCGAGAGTGTAAAAATCTGCTATACATTTTGTTCAGGGAGAGACGGTGTGGTCAAAATCCGTAGTTAGGGTTAAAGGCACATTGCCTTTCTCAGAAGCTTTTGTTCAATAAACTGTGTCTTATCCACTGCTAAACTGGAATTTGTGCATTACTTTACCTACAACAAATTACCTACAACAAATGGATTCTGCCTCCACTACTCTCCCAGGGAGTGCTTTCCAAATCCTAATAACTCTCTGAGAAGAGGTTTCTCCTCATCCTACTCCTAACTCTCTCGCTGACAATCTTGAAACTGTAACCCCAAGTTACTGACATACCAGCTATTGGAAACAGAATATTTGTATTTACCCTGCGTAAAGAACCTACGCAGAGAGTTGTGAATGCGTTGCCAGCGGTGGTGGTGGAAGCAGAGTCGTTAGGGACATTTAAGCGACTGCTGGACATGCACATGGATAGCATTGAGTTGAGGGGTGCGTAGGTTAAGTTATTTTACATTAGGATTAATGCTTGACACAACATCGTGGGCCAAAGGGCCTGTTCTGTGCTGCACTTTTCTATGTTCTATGTTCTATGTTATTCTCCTTGCAGCAGAGAATAATCCCAGTTTCTTTCTTTGTATCTAAAATCACTCATTCCTGATATCATTTTAGTAAATCACCTTTTCACCTTCTCCAGGACTGTCACATCCTTACTTAAATAAGCTGCCCAACTGAATGTAATACCCCAAATATGCTCTGACCAATGATTTGTAGAGATGCTTATACATGCTATATCTCTTTTTACAAACCCAAGGGTCCTGTAAGTCGATCTTAACAACTGTTTCAACTTGCCTGGTCAGCTTCAGAGAATTATGCATTGAACCCCAAGGTCTTTCTGTTCCTATACTCCCCTCAAAGTTGTACCATTAAGTTTGTATTGTATCTATATGTTTCTTCTATTAAAATGTATTATCTCACATTTCTTTGCATTGAAATTCATCTGCCAGGTGCCAGAAATAGCTCAGTGTCATCCTCACAATTCACTTTTCTCTCTAGCTTTGTATCATGGGCAAATTTAGAGACTTTTCCCTGAACACCCATCTCCAAATTATTTATATAAATCAGAAAAAGCAATGCTCCCAAATGCTGATTTATGGGGAGGTGATTGCCTAGTGGTATTATCGCCGGACTGTTAATCCAGAGATCCAGGTAGTGTTCTGGGGATCTGGGTTTGAATCCTGCCATGGCAGATGCTCAAGTTTGAATTCAATAAAATTCTGGAATTGAGAGTCTGCTGGCGACCATGAAACCACTGTTGATTGTTGGGAAAAATCCATCTAGTTCACCAATGTCCTTTTAAGAAAAGAAACTGCCATTCTTACCTGGTCTGGCCTACATGTGACTCCTGCCCCACAGTAATGTGGTGTACTCTTATCTGCCCTCTGGCAATTTGGGATGGGCAATAAATCCTAGCTTAGGCAGTGATGCCCTCATTTCATGAATGAATGTAGGAAAAAGTAATCTTGAGGGACACCACTTCCAACTTGTCTCCAATCTGAGAAATGCCCGTCTATACCTACCTGCTGTTTATGTCTTTTAGCCAACTTCTAATCAATTCTGCCAAGGACCCATCAATACCAAACATTTGTAATTTGCTCACCGACTTGCCATGTCACATTGTATGAAATGCTTTCCGAAAGTCCAAATATACAACATCGACATCATTTCCTTCATCCATTACCTGTGTCACCTTGTCAAAGAACTCAATTAAATTTGTCAGACATGACCTGCCCTTGACAAAGCCATGTCGACTATCTAGTATTAACTTATTTTTCTCTGTGTGTATTATTGACTTTATCCCGTATTATGGCCTCCATCCGTTTTCCCACAATTGATGTGCAGCTGACAGGTCTGTAGTTTCCTGGCTTATCCTTTGCCCCTTTCTTAAACTTTGGCATCACATTTACAATCCTCCAGTCCACCAGGACACATCCTGTCTACAGAGAGAGGCTTGGAAACTTTCTGTCACTGGGTTTATTATATGATAGGTAAGGAAAAATATGGTGGGAGGATGAACTGAAGATAGTGATGGAACTGTCTTTGCTTGGTACTCACTTGGTGTTTTTGATTTAAGGGACGATGAGATTCAGTACAAGTGTGGACTCGATGCCATTATCTACCTCTCATTTCAACGACACATCCTGGTCCTCCTCACTGTGGTCTGTGTCCTGTCCATCGCCATTGTGCTTCCTGTCAACTTCTCTGGGGACCTGTTGGGTAAGGCGTTCTGGGACAGGGCGACATGGGCAAGCAGTTTGGAGCAGGGCCTCAGGCTCCAGGACATTGGCGCAGGAGATGTAACTTCAACAGGGACTAGTGAGATTGTAGGGACAGCTCTGGGAAAATGTGGGGTATGGGAGGCAAGGAAGAGTAACATGAAGATAGTGGGATAAAAAAAGTGTGGGGACATTGTTAAAGATAGTGTCAAACTCAAAGAAACAAATAGAAATGAGCAAAAATGGGCAACAGATCAGAACAGGGAGAAAGTGAGGACTACTGATGCTGGAGATCAGAGTTGAAAGTTCAGTGCTGGAAAAGCACAGCAGGTCAGGCAGCATCCGAGGAGCGGGAGAATTGACGTTTTGGGCATAAGCCCTTCATCAAGAAATCTCCTCGGATGCTGCCAGACATGCTGTGCTTTTCCAGTACCACACTCTCGAAGCAGATCAGAACAACAAAGAATAGCTAAAATTAATAAAGAGGAGAAAATTTGAATAGCAGAAAAAGCTAGCTAGAAGTATGAACACAGATAGAGCTTGTTTGTCTGTCTTAAAGAAGAATTAACAAAGTGAGATTAGTCCTATAAAAGATGAGTACGGGGAATGAAGTTTGGGAAATAAGGAGATGGTAGATGAATTGAGCGGTTATTTTGTATAGCAATATTTCAGGAAGTGGAGGGAGCTGGTAACTCAAGGAAATTAGAACGTGTTTGAGCAGCAATACGACAAGTGCCTGGGTCCAGATTGACTTCATTATAAGCTCTTATATTGATTATGATCATTTTCTTTTAAATATAAATTTAGCTTTGAAATTTTCCTCCATTTATTTTACACATAATCAAAAGATCCACTTATTTTATAAGTTATGGCTATAAATGAATCTAAAATGGGTTTTGAAAAGAGGAAATCAAATGATATTTTCTTTCCTTGCCCCAGCCATCAACATGTTCTTTTGTCTTGACCGTTTCCACTGGGGGGTCAGAGTGGCACAATGAAAACCTGAATGAACTGTGGATGCTGGAAATCAGAAACAAAACCAGAAATTGCTGGAAACACTCACCGGGTCTGGCAGCATCTTTGCAGAGAAATCAGAGTTTTTTAATAGATATTTTTATTGGAAATTTTACAAGTTTACAAAAATAAACAAAACTCTCAAGTACAAACATTGATATACAATTAAATCTCAAATAAATAATAACCAAAATTTAACAAAAGAAAGATGCCAAGAAAGAAAAAAAACAAAACTCAACTAACTACTAATCTAACCTACAACTAACCAGAGTGTATATTTAAGTCTCTTACATTATTCAAATAAGAGAAAGAGAAAAAAACTAACGGATAACACAGAAATTGGGTCGTGAGATACATGCTCGGAATGTGTTAACATCAAATGTAATAAAACCCGTATTCGTGCGGGATTCCTCTCCCAAGGGGCCCCGGACCAGCCAGGTTCACCATCTCAATTAAATAAAAGCCCTTGTTAGGATAGCCGAAATATCTGTATTTACATAATTCAAGAAGGGCTGCCATATTTTATAAAATAATTCGGTCTTTCGGTGCACCATATTTGTAAGGAAGTCAAGGGGAATACATTCCATAATTAATTTGTGCCAATTTGAAAGTCCAGCGGAGCCCTCAGCCACCCAGTTTACCAAAATATTTTTCCTTGCACTGAAAGAGAGAATAGAAAATAATCTCTTCCCATACGTGTCCAGGGAGGGTAAGTTCGAAAAGCCCAAAAGGAGAGATACAGGGTCCACTTTAATTTCCGTTCCTAAAATTTCTGTCAGGGTACTTGCTACTTTAGTCCA
>NC_057721.1:86771925-86773077 GCF_004010195.1 Chiloscyllium plagiosum | reverse complement strand
GGGTGGCTTGATAGAGGTGTACAAGATGATTAGGGGTTTGGATAGGGTTGACCATGAGAACCTTTTTCCACGTATGGAGTCAGCTATTACGAGGGGGCATAGCTTTAAATTAAGGGGTGGTAGGTATAGGACAGATGTTAGGGGTAGATTCTTTACTCAGCGAGTCGTGAGTTCATGGAATGCCCTGCCAGTAGCAGTGGTGGACTCTCCCTCTTTATGGGCATTTAAACGGGCATTGGATAGGCATATGGAGGATAGTGGGCTAGTGTAGGTTAGGTTGGCTTGGATCGGTGCAACTTCGAGGGCCAAAGGGCCTGTACTGCGCTGTATTTTTCTATGTTCTATGTTCTAAGAGAGCCATCAGTTTTGAAAAGGCTTCCGTTATAAATTTAAAGGGGTGTGCCGGGGGGCAGTACAAATTTAAAATCCCATATTCCTCTCCATTTATAAGGGGGCTTTAATGAGAATATATCGTCCAGATTCGTCTTTTATCTGTTTTAGGATTTTGAGAGGGAAATTCTTCCGAATAAGAATAACAACTCCCCTGCTTTTTGAGCTAAAAGAAGAAAAAAAGGCCTGATCATATCCACCCTGTCATAATTTCAAGTGTTCTTTATCCGACAGGTGTGTCTCCTGTCGGAGAGCTGTATCAACCCTTTCTTGAGACTTGATAATATTTTCTTCCTTTCGACTGGCGAATTACTCCCCTTGACATTCCAGGTGCACTTACTTAACCGACTGATCAACCATAATCGTCCGGGCAAATCCGAGACCCCTCGGGAGGGGAAACCCTATCCAGAACATCCCGAGCGTAGAGCATATAAAATTCACAAAAATAATGGCTCTCTAATACACTCACAACAGTATAATAAAAAACTATTTCTAAATAATAAAAAAAATATAAAACGTATTTAAATGCAGATTTTCCCCCTTGTTCCCAGGGGGTATCACTTCCTTTCCAATGGTCCATCGTATCCTCTCTCAACCAGTGCCCCACCCTTGACCCAGGCGCTCCTCAATAGGATGAGGAAAATTCAAATATACTACAGAGCTCGAGTTAACAGTGAGCACCCTACCCCCACCCCCCCACCCATACCAACACCTGGATAAATGTTAATACCATGTATAAACATATATAACTATAAAATTACA
>NC_057721.1:86769203-86771187 GCF_004010195.1 Chiloscyllium plagiosum | reverse complement strand
GGCCGAGAGTGAGTCCCATCGACTTCGGGATTCTTCAATGAAAGCGTTGATCTTTGCATCCAGTTTGGAGATTATTTGCACAAGGCTCCCCACTGTAGGTAAGTCCCCCAGGGCGGCTGTGGACGCCTCTGCTGCAGCTGGAGAGGGTGGGGGAGGGGTTCCTGCTTGCTGAGAGCTGCGGGCTCCCTTCCCTTTAGTCATTTTTACTAAAGATTAGATTGTTTAAATTCAATACTAAGCAACTAATTAGATTAAACAGCTATTTTAAGTGATTTGGTGAGTGTGGTGAGGGTGGGTGACCCACTTTGCCCAAGTCTTGGGAGGAGCACTGTAGACTCAGACTTGCTGGGTCGCCGCCATCTTGGATCCCCCCAGAAATCAGAGTTAATATTTCCCTCGTTCAGAACATGAGGCACATGAAATAGTTGTGCATGTGAAGATTCTAGAATGGATATTGTTAATAGGAGGGAGGAAATGAGACGAGTGATGGAACCGATAAAAACAAGTTATTGGAAGTCATTCTTAAAGAAAAATGAAATCTAATGTGGCAGTTGTCATACTGTGCAGTGAAATGTCATCTCTACTTATTTAGATAAGTCATATGAACACCTCTGTGTAAATTTAGTTAACTAAACATTTCATTGTAAATTTTAATTTTTTTCCTGGAAAAGCGTGAGGTTTCAGTTTTTCCTAGCTGCTGCCCAGTTTATTTTTGAACAACACCAAAAAAGGACTTAACAGTTTAATTCTATGATGCGTTTGTTGATGTATTTGTTTAAGAAGAAAATTAGCACAGTGGGTGCCAGATTCACAAAAGCTGCGAGCAAGAATTATTTTTATTTCCCCTTGAATTATGCTGCCCATAGGGCGGCACGGTGACTCAGTGGCTCGCACTGCTGCCTCACAGCGCCAGGGACCCGGGTTCAATTCCAGCCTCAGGTGACTCTCTGTGTGGAGTTTGCACATTCTCCCCGTGTCTCTGTAGATTTCCTCCGGGTGCTCCAGTTTCCTCCCACATTCCAAATATGTGCAGGTTAAGTGAATTGGGTGTGTTAAATTGCCCATGGTGTTCAGGGATGTGTAGGTCAGGGGTAAATGTAGAATAATGAGAGGGGAGGGGTTAACTCTTTGGAAGGTTGGTTGGTCTTGTTGGGCTGAATGGCCTGTTTCCACATGGTAGGGGATTTTATGAGCACTCTCTGAATATTATTTGTTTGCACTTGCAACAAACTCAGAATAAAAAGAGCTAATTCAACACATTAAAAAATCAGGGGGAGGGCAGTTTTAGGGTTTTGAGTGCAATGATCAGCCATGATAATTATGAATGGTGGAGCAGACTCAAGGGGTCAAATGGCCACTCCTGCTCCTATCTTATATGCATCTGTATTTCTATAGTTTAAAAGAAATTGTAAATGGGATAGTTTAATTTTCCAAGATTCCCTACTTTCAGGAAAGGTTCTATTATACTGAAAAATACTGAATGTAACTCCATTACTATAAAGGAAAGAGATAGAAATCAGAATCTACAGGCCAATTGGCTTTACATCTGTTGTAGGAAAGATGTTCAAAGCTATTATTAAAGGTGTTATTGATATTTTTAGTCAATGTTAAACAGTTTTTAATGTCAAGACAAATATCTGGACCTTGTTTATTTGCACAGTCTGTGCTCCTCATGATTTTATTGAATTGAATTGAATTGAATTTATTGTCACGTGTACCGAGGCACAGTGAAAAGTTTTGTCTTGCGAGCATAGAATCATAGAGTCATAGAGATGTACAGCATGGAAACAGACTCTTCGGTCCAACCCGTCCATGCTGACCAGATATCCCAACCCAATCTAGTCCCACCTGCCAGCACCCGGCCCATACCCCTCCAAACCCTTCCTATTCATATACCCATCCAAATGCCTCTTAAATGTTGCAATTGTATCAGCCTCCACCACTTCCTCTGGCAGCTCATGCCATACACGTACCACCCTCTGTG
>NC_057721.1:86747960-86769164 GCF_004010195.1 Chiloscyllium plagiosum | reverse complement strand
CATTTCCAATGCCCCTCCCCCAAGTCCCTCCTCCCTACCTTTTATCTTAGCCTGCTTGGCACACCTTCCTCATTCCTGAAGAAGGGCTCATGCCGGAAACGTCGATTCTCCTGCTCCTTGGATGCAGCCTGACCTGCTGCGCCTTTCCAGCAACACATTTTCAGCTCCAAGGTCTCTCCCTAGGACCTTACCATTAAGTGTATAAGTCCTGCTAAGATTTGCTTTCCCAAAATGCAGCACCTAGCATTTATCTGAATTAAACCCCATCAGCCACTTCTCAGCCCATTGGCCCATCTGGTCCAGATCCTGTTGTAACCTGAGGTAACCCTCTTCGCTGTCCACTACATTTCCATCTGCAAACTTACTCACTGTACTACTTATGCTCGCATCCAAATCATTTATGTAAATGACAAAAAGTAGAGGACCCAGCACCACTCCTTGTGACACTCCACTGGTCACAGGCCTCCAGTCTGAGAAACAACCCTCCACCACCACCATCTGTCTTCTACCTTTGAGCCAGTTCTATATCCAAATGGCTAGTTCTCCCTGTATTCCATGAGATCTAACCTTGCTAATCAGTCTCTCATGGGGAACCTTGTTGAACGCCTTACTGAAATCCATATAGATCACATCTACCACTTTGCCCTCATCAATCCTCTTTGTTACTTCCTCAAAAAACTCAATCAAGTTTATGAGACATGATTTCCCACGCACAACGTCATGTTGACTGTCCCTAATCAGTCCTTGCCTTTCCAAATACATGTACATCCTGTCCCTCAGGATTTCATTAAACAACTTGCCCACCATCAATGTCAGGCTCACTGGTCTATAGCTCCCTGGCTTGTCCTTACCATCCTTCTTAAACAGGGGCACCACGTTAGCCAACCTCCAGTCTTCCAGCACCTCACCTGTGACTGTCGATACAAATATCTCAGCAAGAGGCCCAGCAATCATTTCTCTAGCTTCCCACAGAGTTCTCGGGTGTACCTGATCAGGTCCTGGGGATTTATCCACCTTTACCCATTTCAAGCAATATAGGTAGATCACAGAGTTAAGTAGCATAGATAGTAAATAATAGGTAAACAGCGGCAAAAACAAAAACACAGATACAGGCGAATGTTAAGAGTTTGTGAGTCCATTCGTTTTTCTAACAACAGGAGGGTAGAAACTGTTGCGAAACCGGCTGGTTGTGTGTGTTCAGGCTTCTGTACCTTCTCCCCGGTGGTAGAGGTTGTAGAAAAACATTGCCAGGGTGGGATGGATCTTTGAGAATGCTGGCGGCCTTTCCTTGACAGCGGGCCTGGTAGATGGATTCTATAGCTGGGAGGTTGGCCTTTGTGATTGTCCAGGCCAAATTCATCACTCTTTGTAACCCTCTCCAATCTTGAACGGTACAGTTGCCATACCAGGTAGTGATATATCTAGACAGAATGCTCTCGATGGTGCACCTATAAAAGTTGGCAAGGGTATTTGCTGTCTTGCCAAATTTCCTCAGCTGCCTGAGGAAGAAGAGACGTTATTGGGCCTTTGTAACCAGTGCGTCCACATGAAGATTCAAGAAAGCTTATTGTGGATGACCACTCCCAGGAGCTTGACACTCTCCACTTGTTCCACCTCTGTGCTGTTAATGTGTAGGGGGACATGAGTAGCATTCTGATGTAAGTCAATAATGAGTTCCTTGGTTTTGCTGGCATTGAGAGCTAGGTTGTTCTCAGTTCACCATTTTTCCAGGTTTTCCACCTTCCATCCATAGTCTGTTTCGTCGTCATCTGAGATTCGACCGACTATGGTGGTATCATCAGCGAATTTGTAAATGGTATTAGTCTGGTATTTGGCGATGCAGTCTTGGGTATACAGTGAGTACAGTAGGAGGCTGAGTACGCACCCCTGGGGGCTCCAGTGTTGAGTGTTAGTGAGGATGAAATATTGTCCCCAATCTTCATTGATTGTGGCCTGTGGGTCAGGAAACTGAGGATCCAGTTGCCGAGAGTGGGGCTTAGTTGGAGATCACTAAGTTTACTAATCAGTCTTGAGGGGATAATACTTTTGAAGGCTGAACTGTAGTCAATGAATAGGATTCTTACATAGCTGCTCTTGGTTATAAACCCCTATAAAGTCACCTCTCAGCCTCTGACACTCCAGAGAAAATAGCCCCAGTCTATTCAGCCCCTCCTGATAGCTCAAGCCCTCCTGACAACATTACTGTAAATCTTTTCTGCCTTTCAAGTTTTGCAACATCCTTCTGATAGAAGGGAAACCAGAATTGCACGCAGTGTTCCAATAATGGCCTCACTAATGTCCTGTACAGCTACAACATGACCTCCCAACTCCTACACTGGATTCACTGACCAATAAAGGCAAGCATACCAAATGCCTTCTTCACTATCCTATCTACCTGTGAATCTACTTTCAAGGAGCTATGAACCTGCATTCCAAGGTCTCTTTGTGCAGCAACACTCCCCAGGACTTTACCATTAACTGTATACATTCTGCCTTGATTTGCCTTCCCAAAAATGCACCACATCACATTTATCTAAATTAAACTCCATCTAGATAGAGTTCCTTGAAAGTGGAGTCACAGGTAGAAAGGATAATGAAGAAGGCATTTGGTATGCTTGCCTTTATTTGTCAGAGTATTGAGTATAGGAGTTGGGAGGTGATGTTGCGGCTGTACAGGACATTGGTTAGGCCGCTATTGGAATACTGAATGCAATTCTGGTCTCCCTGCTATAGGAAGGATGTTGCGAAACTTGAAAGGGTGCAGAAAAGAATTACAATGATGATGCCAGGGTTGGAGGGTTTGAGTATAGAGAGAGGCTGAACAGGCTGGGGCTGTTTTCTCTGGAGGGTCGGAGGCTGAGGGGTGACCTTATAGAAGCTTATAAAATCATTAGGGGCATGGATTGGATAAATGGACAAGGTTTTTTCCCCGGGGTGGGGGAGTTCAAAACTAGAGGACATAGGTTTAAGATAAGAGGGGAAAGATTTAGAAGGGACATAAATGGCAACTTTTTCACTCAGAGGGTGGTGTGTGTACGGAATGAGCTGCCAGAGTAAATGGTGGAGGCTGATACAATTACAACATTTAAAAGACATTTGGGTGGGTATATGAATAGGAAGGGTTTAGAGGGATATGGGCCAAATGCTGGCAAATGGTAAAAAATTAATTTAGGATATCTGGTCTAAATGGATGATTTGGACCAAAGGGTGTTTCTATGCTGTGTAACTCGATGATGCTATGATTCTATGATCTCTGGAGCAGGTGGAATTTGAACCTGGATCTTCTGATCTCTCGCTCAGAGGTAGGGACACTACCACTGTACAACAAGATCTTTTAGGGTAAAGTTGTTATAACAGAGTACTTAGACAAGTTTTGGTAATCAGACAGAGTCAGCATGGTTTTGTGTCTGGAAAATTGAGTTAACTATTTTTTTGAAGAAGTAACATGTGCCATGGATAAAGGTAACCATTGGATGTGCTGTGTTTAGATTTCCAGAAGGCAGTCTGTAAGGAACCACGGGGTAAAAACAAAGACTGCAGATGCTGGAAACCAGAGTCTAGATCAGAGTGGTGCTGGAAAAGCACAGCAGGTCAGGCAGCATCTGAGGAGCAGGAAAATCGACATTTCGGGCAAAAGCTCTTCATCAGGAATACAGGCAGAGTGCCTGAAGGGTGGAGAGATAAATGAGAGGAGGGTGGGGGTGGGGAGAAAGTAGCATAGAGTACAATAGGGGAAATGATTTATTTTGGCAGAAAGAATAAAAATGAAGCATATTACCTAATTGGTGAGAAATTGCAGAGTTCTGAGATGCAGTAAGATTTGTGTGTCCTTGTGCATGAATTGTGAAAAGCTAATATGTGAATAAAATAAATTTATCACAGACATGATTGCCTCTGCATGAATTCATGCTGACTTTGTGACTAAGTTTTTCTAAATACTCTGCTATTACATCCTTTATAATAAACGCTATTCATTTCCCAGTGACAGACGTTAAGGTAATGGCTCAGAGCTACCTGATTTTTGTCTTCTTCTGTTTTTAACTAAAGGTGTTACATTTCAATTTTCCAATCCTTTGGGACTTTTCTATAAGACTATTACCACTGCATCCACTATCTTTGCATCTACTTCGTTTAATATCTTAGGATGCATCCAATCAGGTCCAAGGGACTTATCAGCCCTTAACCACATAAGTTTACCACATTAAAACCATAAGACCATAAGACATAGGAGAGGGAGTAAGGCCATTCAGCCCATCGAGTCCACTCCGCCATTCAATCATGGCTGATGGGCATTTCAACTCCACTTACCCGCATTCTCCCCGGAGCCCTTAATTCCTTGTGACATCAAGAATTTATCAATCTCTGCCTTGAAGACATTTAGCGTCCCGGCCTCCACTGCACTCTGTGGCAATGAATTCCACAGGCCCACCACTCTCTGGCTGAAGAAATGTCTGTTCTGAATTTACCCCCTCTAATTCTAAGGCTGTGTCCATGGGTCCTAGTCTCCTCGCCTAAAGGAAACAATTTCCTAGTGCCCATCCTTTTCAAGCCATTACTTCCTCTCAAGTGATATTTATTGTGTCTATTTCCCCCCGCCCCCAAAAATCCACTTTAGCCCTTTGATTATTTAGCATTTTTGGAATTTTTTAGTTTACCGTGCAGACTAATACAAATACAAAGTACTTATTCAACTCTCCTGCCCTTTCCTAGCTCCCCATTATTGTTTCCCCAGCCTTAATCTCTAAAATCGCCATGTTCACTGTTATGTTTGTCTGCTTTTCATATATTTAAAGAAGCTCTTAATATCAGTTTTTATGTTATTAGCTAGTTTGACCTCAGCTATATTTTCCGTTTTCTTGGTTATCTTTTGTTGGCTTTTAAAACTTTCCCAGTTCTCTGAGTCACCACCAATCCTTGCCATATAATATGTTTTCTTTCATGCTGTCCTTAATTTCCTTGGTTAACCATGATTGGTTTTTGCTCTGCCTCGAATCCTTCTTAACCTCTAGGATATATCCTTGATGAGAGTCATGAAGTATTTTTTTAAAAATACCTGCCGTTGTTTATCAGTTATCTTTTCTGCTAAACTCCTTTCCCATCCACTCTAGCCAACTCTGCCTTCGTATCACAGTTGTTTCCGACTCCGGGTTTGTCACTCTCAATCTGAATGCCACATTCTACCATGTTATGGCCTCTGTTCCCAAGAGGATCTTTTATTTTGAGATAATTTATTAAACCTGGGCGGCACGGTGGCACAGTGGTTAGCACTGCTGCCTCACAGCGCCAGAGACCCGAGTTCAATTCCCGCCTCAGGTGACTGTCTGTGTGGAGTTTGCACATTCTCCCCGTGTCTGCGTGGGTTTCCTCCGGGTGCTCCGGTTTTCTCCCACAGTCCAAAAATGTGCAGGTTAGGTGAATTGGCCACGCTAAATTGCCCGTAGTGTTAGGTGCAGGGGTAAATGTAGGGGAATAGGTCTGGGAGGGAGCGCTTTGGCGGGTCGGTGTGGACTTGTTGGGCCGAAGGGCCTGTTTCCACACTGTAAGTAATCTAATCTAATCTAATTATATATATTAGCATTTCCAAACAAATCTGATCCCTAGATGTATCCATAATGTTATAAAACTGGTATGCAGGTACAGCATGGAATAAAGAGGACATTTTTGGCATTTTTTGCTTAAGGACTAATAAGTGTTGCTGCAACTCTACAAAACATTATTGAGACAGCACCTGGCGAATTGTGTACAATTTTGGTCCCTTACTTGAGGAGGGATGTAGTTGTATTTGAGGCAGTTCAGAGGAGGTTCTTTAGATTGATTCCAGAGATGAGGGGTTTATTCTATGAAAGAGATTGATTAGTGGAGTTTTGTAGAATGAGAGGAGATCTAACTGAGGTATAGAAGGTACTAAAGGGCATTGACAAAGTCGACTTAGAAAGGATGTTTCCTTGTGTGGGGCAATCTAGAATGAGAGGTTATAATTTTAGGGTAAAGGGAGCAGATTTAAAATAGAGATGAGGAGAAATTACTTCTCTCAAAATGTCACGAATCTATGAAATTCACTACCCCAGAGTGGAATGGATGCCGGTACTTTGAGTAAATTTAAGGAGGAGATAGATTTTTACAAGTAATGGGTTGAAGAGTAATAGAGAGCAGGCAACAAAGTGAAAAGTGGAATCTACTTGTGGATGTAATTGCAGAGTTTATGGAGATCCAATGGACATTGTTGATTTGGATTTTCAGAAGGTTTTTGACAAAGTCCACATAAGAAATTGCCGTGTAAAATTAAAGCACATGGAATTGGGGATAGTGTATTCAGATGAATGGAAAACTGGTTGGCTAACACGTACAAAGAGTAGAAATGAAATTTGATTGATCTTCAGCTTGCCCCCTTTACAGCAAGAACATCCTTTCTCAGATAAGGAAAGATAACAGTAAGTTTCTAATTAGCAGGCAGTGACTAGCCAGTACCAGAGGAATCAGTGCTTGGACTCCAGCTATTCAGAATGTGTATTAATGAGTTAGATGAGAGAAATGTAGTAGTTCCAAGGTCACAGACAACCATAAAACTGAGTGGCTGGGTAAGCTGTGAGGAGGATGCAGAGATGCTTCAGTGTGATTTGGACAAGCTGAATATGTGGGAGGATGCATGGCAGTTACTGTTTAATGTGTACAAATGTGAGGTCACCCACTTTGGTAGCAAGGCAGATTATTATCGAAATGACTATAAATTAAGTGAGGGGAATGTGTAATGGTACCTGGGTGTCCTTGTATATCAGTCATTGAAAATAAGCATGCTGGTGCAGCAAGTGATGAAGAAGGTTAATATCATGTTAGTGTTTATAGCAAGAGGATTTGAGTATGAGAACAGAGTCTTGGTGAGACCACATCTGGAGTATTTGTGTGCAGCTTTGGTCTGTTTATCTGAGGAAGGATGTTATTGCTATAGAGAGAGTGCAGTGAAGATTTACTCAACTGATTCCTGGGATGGCAGGACTGATGTAAGAGGAGCAGTTCAATTGCTTCGAACTACATTTGGTGGAGTTCAGATGAATGAGGAGGGATCTCATAGAAACCTATTAAATCCAAACAGGACTACACAGGCTAGGTGCAGGAAGGATGCTCCCAGTGGCAGGTGACTGTAGAACTAGGGGCCACAGTCTAAGAATATGGGGTAAACCATTCTTAGGACTGAGATGTGGATAAATTTCTTCACCCAGAAAGTGGTGAGCCTAGGGAGTATGATACCACAAACAGCAAACCATTAGACCAAAAGACCTTAAGACATAGGAGTAGAAGTAAGGCCATTCGGCCGATTAAGTCCACTCTGCCATTTTATCATGGCTCATGGATGTTTCAATTCCACTTACCGCACTCTCTCTGTAGCCCTCATTCCTCTTATTAGCTCTCTCTATAGCAAGATCAAGAATTTATCAATTTCTGCTTTGAAGACATTCAACATCCTGGCCTCCACTGCGCTCCATGGCAATGAATTCCACAGGCCCACCACTCTCTGGCTGAAGAAATGTTTTCTAATTTCTGTTCTAAATTGACCCCCTCTAATTTTTAAGCAGTGCCCATGGGTCCTAGTCTCCCTGCCTAACAGAAACAACTTCCCAGCATCCACCCTTTCTAAGCCATGCATTACCTTGTAAGTTTGTATTAGATCTCCCCTCAACCTTCTAAACTACAATGAATACAGTCCCAGGATCCTTAGCTGTTCATCATATGTTAGGCCTACCATTCCAGGGGTCATCCGTGTGAATCTCTGCTGCGGTCCAGTGCTGGTATGTTCTTCCTGAGGTGTGGGAAAATTGGACACAGTATTCTAAATGGGGCCTAACCAGAGCTTTATAAAGTCTCAGTAGCACATCACTGCTTTTATATTCCAACCCTCTTGAGATAAATGACAACATTACATTTGCTTTCTTAACCACAAACTCAACCTGCAAATCAACCTTTACAGAATCCTGGACTAGCACTCCCAGATCCCCTCGTACTTTTGCTTTATGAATTTTCTCACCATTTAAAAAATAGTCCATGCCTGTATTCTTTTTTTCAAAGTGCAAGACATTTCCTGGACCACTCTCCTAAACTGCCTAAATCTTTCTGCAGCCTCCCCACCTCCTCAGAACTACCTGCCTGTCCACCTAACTTCGTACCATCACCAGAATGCCCCCAGCCCCTTCATCCAGATCATTAATATATCAAGTGAACAGCTGCAGCCCCAACACTGAACCCTGCGGGACACCACTTGTCATCGGCTGTCATTTCTAAAAAGAACCTTTTATCCCAACTCTCTGCCTTCTGTCAGACAGCCAATCCTCAATCCATGCCAGTAGCTCACCTGGAACACCATGGGCCCTCACCTTATTCAGCAGCCTCCCGTGAGGCACCTTATCAAAGGCCTTTTGGAAGTCTAGATAGACCACATCCACTGGGTTTCCCTGGTCTAACCTACTTGTCACCTCTTCAAAGATTTCTAACAGGCTTGTTAGGCACAACCTCCCCTTACTAAATCCATGCAGAATTGTTCTAATTTGACCCTGCACTTCTTAGAATTTAGAAATTTCATCCTTAACGATGGATTCTAACGTTTTACCCACTACCGAGTTTAGGCTAATCAGCCCATAATTTACCATCTTTTGTTTTGATTCTTTCTTGAACAAGGGGGTTGCAACAGTGATTTTCCAATCATCTGGGACTTTTCCTGAGTCCAGTGATTTTTGAAAGATCACAACCAACGCCTCCTCTATTTCTTCAGCCACCTCCCTCTCAACTCTAGGTTGTAGCCCATCGGGGCCAGGAGATTTATCGATTTTTAGACCTTTTAGCTTTTCGAGCACTTTCTCTTTTGTAATGGCAACCATACTCAACTTAATTGTTGGGATATTACACGTGTCTTCCACTGTGAAGACTGACACAAAATACTTATTAAGTTCTTCAGCTATTTCCTTATCTCCCATCACTAGCCTTCCTGCATCAATGTGGAGCGGCCCAATTTCTACTTTTGCCTCTTGTTTGTTTCTTATGTATTGAAAGAAACTTTTACTATAATTTCTAATATTACTGGCTAGCTTACCTTCATAGTTGATCCTCTCCTTCCTTATTTCTCTCTTTGTTATCCTGTGTTTGTTTTTGTAGCCTTCCCAATCTTCTGATTTCCCAGTGCTCTTGGCCACTTTATATGCTCTCTCTTTTTCTATTGTACATTTCCTGACTTCTTGACAGTAAGTGAACTCACTAGGCCATGTGGCGACTAACCCTCTAAAAAATTCAACTCAACTCGAACGTAGTCAAGAAAGGGTAATATTCAGCTCAAAGGCTCGGTCATCCCAATATGTCATTGGAAGAAGTTTCTATTCTATTTAGTCCTGGATGTCAGATAAACAGTCTCATTTAGAGAAATGCAGGAATTGAGAAAGGTGCTGGTGAGGTAAGGCTGTGTGTTGTCAGCAGACGTGTGGCCTGCATTTCCATTCCTGAGACGAGACAAGACTAGACCTGAGATAATTAACGGGTCTGCAAACCCGACTTGGAGCAAAGTACTCCAGATAGTTGAAGTTTTGTCCTGATGGAGTTAATGATAAGTGGATTTGGACCTTCTAACCTCAGGAAAGATTTGTTGGCAATAAAAGGAGCCGCTGGGTGAGGAAGCAGGCTGTGAACTATCATTAAAAGAACTAAAACAAAAGCCATCTCTCCAGCCCTCACCCTTCACACTCCCTCAGCTCCCCTCTACACTGTCCATTCTCTGTCCATGCAGCACCATGCCCTCCATGACCCCTTGTACTGTCCACACTTACCTATGGCCTACAACTGAGCTGTCTCTTGGCCTCATATCTTATACTAGTCAATGCATGATTACCCAACGTAATGAAACAAAGAACTGCAGATGCTGGAGAGATCTGAAACATGTTCAGAACTTGCTGGTGAAAGTCAGAACAATTCTGATGAAGAGTCACCAGAATTGACACGTTAACTCTGCTTTCTTCCCACAAATGCTGCCAAACTTGCTGAGTTTCTCCAGCAATTTCTGTTTTTGTTTTCCACCAACCAACAAATGCCCCTTTTCCCATCCCATGCCAATGTGTAGCCCCTATGCTAAATTGGTGCAAACTCTTGCCTTCCTCTGCACCCCATCAACCATCTTTTCTTTGCACCATCGATGCCAATTCACACAGTATCCACCCACGGACTGACATCAGGACCTATGTGAAACAAGATGAAGTTCTAAGTATTTATTAACGATTACACTCATTCATAAAAAAAATCATTCACTCCCTTTTCATTCATTCAGGTGCTTAATCCATTATAAAAATAAGCATATTTAGAGATGTCAATCAAAATATGGGCCGATAGTTTGTCAAACAGGTCATGCATCACAAATCCCTTAATAAATGAAATAGCAAGAGCTGACTTTTATATTACATTACAGGTAATTATTTCAAAATATTAGAGGGCAGGCGAATTAATCACCATACTATTTTGACAGCTGCAATATGATTATCCCCTTATGCATGTTCATATCTGCTTCTAACAATCCCAAAGGACATCTTACTTTTCCCAAAGCTGTTCTTGGACCTATATTAAGGGTGACCTAATTATAATTAATATCTCTGGCAGCTTTACACCTTCGCCTAAAACGCGTGATGGCCACTGTTTTGATATCCAGTATTGGAATTGGATCTTCCTGAAGGCAGCACCACTTTAGCATGTGCATCTGCCACCATGGACCATGGATATAAAAACCATTTTGGCTAAGGTGGAGACCCTGTTTTGCATTATGAACAGTCAGACCTATGTTTTACATAATATCTCCAAAGGGAAGCATGTGAGTGAGAAATAAGAGGGGACCAAGGGTTGATCCTTTGGGACACCAGAGCTAATGGTGTAAGAGCAGGAAGACAAATTATACTCTGTCTATGGTTTGTGTAGATGAGAATAGAATCAAGCAAGTGCAGTCTCAGCATGATTGAGGAATATCGGAGCAGCCTGGTGTGATTCAGTGGGAATAGAGTCAAAGGAACTAGAGGTGGACAAGATTTAATTAAGATAGAGCATGAGGAGAGACAGGAGAGTCCAGAGTTAAGGCAAGGGACCTTTAGACAAAGGTGCAGTGAGTAGGATAGGCTGGGGAAAGGGTACTTGGAAAAGGAAATGTGCAAGGGGAAGTTAGACTTGGGTTGAAGGTGCTGTGTAATACTGTTGTCTCCAGCGGTTACTGATATTCAGCGTTGTCTGTAGGTAGAGATGATTCAGTGCTATGTTTAAGATCATGTGGAGCTGTCACTGACTAATGAATGTTTGCCTTCCAGGTAACAGCCCGCAACATTTTGGCCGTACTACCATTGCAAATGTCCCTGCAGAGTGAGTGAACACTGGCTGGTGGTGGCCATTGACTGACCACCTTCCAATTTGTCCACCCCTCCCTTCCCTTCCCATCCAGTGCCTGCTAACCTGTTCCAATCTTGTTGCCATTCTCTCTGCTCTTCCGCCTCCCTGCCCACAGCACCCTGCACCTCAATTGCAATGTCCACACCCAAGCCCCATCCTCTCCATCCCTCAGGCTGCTCCTCTGTATGCCCCTCTTCCTCAGACCCACGTTCTGATTCCTCCTCTCATGTATGATTACACTTGTTTTCCAGTGATCGACTGCTCTGGTTACACAGTATCTTTGCACTTCTTTACTTCATAGTAACTGTGATCTGCATGGGTCATCATTCTCTGCAGCTGGATTACAAAGACAATGAAAAGGTGAGTTTCAAACAGATGAACAGCTTGGTCTTTTGGAATGGGAGACACGAGGGAGTGAAGAATTAGCAACAGTGCCTGAAGTTACAGTTTGAAAACTTCCAAGAGCCCAGCATTCTGGAACTGAATGCCAGAATTCCTCTCCTTACAAAAAAATCATCCAGTCCTTCCAGTCCTTCTATATATGGATTTTAGTAAGGCGTTTGATAAGGTTCCCCATGGTAGGCTACTGCAGAAAATACGGAGATATGGCATTGAGGGTGAGTTGGAGGTTTGGATTAGGAATTGGCTGGATGGAAGAAGACAGAGGGTAGTAGTTGATGGCAAAGTTTCTTCATGGAGTGCCGTCACTAGCGGTGTTCCGCAAGGATCTGTTTTGGGACCATTGCTGTTTGTCATTTTTATAAATGACCTGGAAGAGGGGTTAGAAGGTTGGGTGAGCAAGTTTGCGGATGACACGAAAGCCGGAGGAGTTGTTGACAGTGAGGAAGCATGTGGCAGGTTACAGCAGGATATAGAGAAGCTGCAGAGCTGGGCAGAAAGGTGGCAGATGGAATTCAATGTACCTAAGTGCGAGGTGATTCACTTTGGGAAGAATAACAAAAAGATGGGGTACTGGGCTAATGGTCGGATACTTGGTAGTGTGGATGAGCAGAGGGATCTTGGTGTCCATGTACACAGATCTCTGAAAGTTGCCACCCAGGTAAATAGTGCGGTGAGGAAGGCATATGGCGTACTGGCTTTTATTGGTAGAGGAATTGAGTTCCGGAGTCCTGAGGTCATGATGCAGTTGTATAAGACTCTGGTGCGGCCGCATCTGGAATATTGTGTGCAGTTTTGGTTGCCATACTATAGGAAGGATGTGGAGGCACTGGAACGGGTGCAGAGGAGGTTTACCAGGATGTTGCCTGGTATGGAAGGAAGATCGTATGAGGATAGACTGAGACACTTGGGGCTGTTTTCATTAGAGAAAAGAAGGTTTAGGGGTGACTTGATTGAGGTGTACAAGATGATTAGGGGGTTAGATAGGGTTGACAGTGTGAACCTTTTCCCGCGTATGGAGTCGGGTATTACAAGGGGGCATAGCTTTAAATTAAGGGGGGGTAGATATAGGACTGAAGTTAGGGGTAGGTTCTTCACTCAGCGAGTCGTAAGTTCATGGAATGCCCTGCCAGCAGCAGTGGTGGACTCTCCCTCTTTATGGGCATTTAAGCGGGCATTGGATAGGTATATGGAGGATAGTGGGTTAGTATAGGTTAGGTGGGCTTGGATCGGCGCAACATCGAGGGCCAAAGGGCCTGTACTGCGCTGTATTCTTCTATGTACCCTGTAGTAATTAATTCCACAAACCTATTTGATGTAAAATGTTACTTAAATTACCTTTTTTCTTTTGACACTTATTTATCCCTTTCTTAAATACACTCAATAACTTATGCGACAATGACCTCCATAGACTCGCCACCCTGTGACTGAAGAAATTCTTTCTCATCTCAATTCTAATGGGTCGTCCCTTCACTGTGCCCTTGGGTCTTAGTTTCTCCTAATGGTGAAAACATCTTCTCCACGCTGATTCTTTCCAGACCTCTCAGTATTCTGGGTTTGTTGCTGAGAAAGCAGTGGACTGTGTTCATTGGGTGCTCGTTCTTTTTGAATATATTGTATAGGTGATTTTCATCTGCTCTTCATAGTTCCTCTGTGCTGTAGTGTGTTTCTATGAGCCACTACCAAAGAACGGGTACCTGATGAACGCAGTCCGCTAGTTTCTCAGCAACAAAGCTAAACAAGCAGACAAAACAAGTCCAGAAACCCTAGCCACTCTCCCCTACATCTCAAAAATGACTGCCCGACTACTCAGACCTCTTGGCATCATCAAACAAGCAAAACTAATATCATTTTCAAAATACCGTGCAAGAACTGTAATGAACACTAAATTTGACAAACAGGCAGAAAACTAGCCACTAGGATACATGAACACCAAATAGCCACAAAAAGACATGACCCTCTCTCACTAGTATCCTTACATACAGATGAGGAAGGATACCACTTCGACTGGGACAACACATCCAGCCTAGGACAAGTCAAACAGAGACACGCACGAGAATTCCTAAAAACGTGGCTCTCCAACCGGAACTCTATCAACAAACACACTGACTTGGACCCCATTTAACACCCTCTGAGAAAAAGAACAGAAAATGATGTCTTCACAGGAAATGATGTCATTCATCAGAAATTACATTGCCAGCCCAAGGAAATCTAAACACATAAATATAAAACGGGCCACACCACCAGTGCTTCATCCGGAGGCTCAGTAATGATGTTACTGTGTATGGTGACGAAACGTCTGAAAATAGACCTTCCAGCTCAGCGAACAAACCTATGTCCAGAATCTCAACCTGAGCTACAAGTCTTCTCAAAACTCGATAACTATATTCTGCGTTCTGTTCTGATTCCCTGATGTACTAAAGTAAGGTGTGATTTGTCAGGTTAGCACGCAAAACAGTACCTTTCACTGTATCTCGGTGTATGTGACAATAATAAATCAAATAAAATCATCTTCCCTGCTCAGCTACCCTTACAGACAGCTCTGGCCAGGTGCTATCTCGTGTCCTTGTAGTCACCTTTACTCAGTTGTAACATCGTTGCATCTGGTTCCAGCTTCTCCATCTCAAACTGCAGGGTGAATTGTATCATATTATGGTCACTGCCCCTTAGGGGTTCCTGAACCTTTGGCCTCCTAATCCAGTTTATCTCATTACATATCAACAAATTCAGAATTCCCTGTTGCCTACTGGGCTCCACCACAAGCTGTTTTCTTCCTGGTTCCCCATTTGAATCGAGGGGTTATTTTTGCTAATTTCAATCTCATGGGTGTATTTCCTGAATCTAGGGTCTGAAACTTGATCAGCCACCTCGGTTAAGACTCTAGAATGATGTCCATATGAACTTGGTAACTTGTCAGCCACAGTGCAGATCAAATGGCTGAGTACCACTACCCTCATGATTGTAATTTTGCTAAATTCATCTCCCCCTTCACTTTGTGTATCCTCCATAGTGAAGACAGAATCAAAATATTTGTAGATCTCATGTACCTTTTTTTTATTATCGACCATGAACTCCCCACTCTCACTCTCTGGAGGACCAACATTCATTTTACTAGCATTTTTCCATGTTGATTGCCAGTAGAAACTCTTGCTATCTGCTTTTACATTGGTAGCTAATTTCCTTTGAACCACTAGTTTCTTCCTCCTGATTAACCTTTTATTCATTCTCTTCTGGTCATCATTTCATGCCCATAGTTGCCCTTAACTAAGTTTAAATTGCTAGTCTTAGTCCCAGTCTTCTCCTGTTCAAACTGGAATTAAAGTTCAGTTATTTCAGTCGTTGCTATCTCAAGGAGCCTTAACGCTGGGGTCATTAATTAATTCTGTCTCATTACACAATACTGAGTCCAATATAACCTGCTCTCTGGTTAGTTCCAAAATGTGCTGTAAGAAACTGTCTTGAAAACATTTTAGGAACTTCTCAATTAAGCTGCTACTGAAATCTGATTTTTCAAATTTATATGTGGATTAAGATGATTTATGATTATTGTTGATCCTGTATTGTAATCACCCAGTATTTATTTTTGTGCACCTCGTCCTGAATTGTGGTCACTGTTAGGGGGCCTGTATACTACCTCCACTAGTGACTTGTTTCTCCTATTATTTCTGATCTCCAGACAAACCGTTTCTACATCCTGATTTCCTGAACCAAAGTCATCTCCAACTATTGCAGAAGTACCATCATTGATTAATAGTGCTAACCCATCACTTTTACCTAGTTTTCTGTTCTTCTTAAATGTCATATATCCCTCATTATTCAGGACCCAATCCTTGTTATCCTACTGCCCCATCTCTGTAATAACTATCATATTTATTTACTTCCCTGGGCACTATCCATTTATTTACTTTGTTTTAAACTTCAGTCTTCCCTGTCAGCAGATGTGTCTAAGGCCAAAGGGCATAATTTTAAGTGAGGAGTAACTGGTTAGAGAAGATCTGAGGAAAGTGCTTTCCATCCCGAGTGTGGTAGACGTATGGTACATGCTGCTTGAGAGGTTGGTAGAGGCAGGTACCCTTGAAACATTTAAGAAGCATATGGACAAGGACTTAAAATGCCAGGGCACAGGAGGCTATGGACTAAGTGCAGGGAAATGGAATTAGGATAGTTTAGTGTTTATTGGTTGGCTTGGACATGGTGGGCCAAAGGGCCTGTTTCTGTGCTCTATTATGCATATTCAGATGTAGAACCTTTAGTTTTTTTTCTGTTGTCTTTGTAATATCTAATTGTTGGTACAATGCTAGCTTTTTTTTCTCTGCCCTGCTTGCCATTCCCTGACCCTCATTTCCATATTACTGTTTTCCTGTCTGTGATCTACCACACCTTTCTACATTAGATCCCTTTCCGCTAGTATTTAGTTTTAAACCCTCACTCCTTCCCTTGTTATGCAATTTGTAAGAACGTGGTACAGCTCCCACTTTCCCAGGACGGGTGTCAGTGGCTCATGCGCTGGAACCCATTTCTCTCACACTAGGCTTTGAGGCACAAACCTAGCCTGTCCAACCTTTCATCATAAAATAAGGTGGGGGGGCACAGTGGCTCAATGATTAGCAATGCTACTTCACAGCGCCAGGTACACACGTTCAATTCCAGCCTAGGGCAACTGTCTGTGTGGAGTTTGCACATTTACCCCGTGTCTGCGTGGGTTTCCTTTGGGTGCTCTGGATTCCTCCCATAATCCAAAGATGTGCAGGTTAGGTGAGTTGGCCATGCTAAATTGCCCATAGTGTTCAGGGGTGTGTAGGTTAGGTGCATTAGTTAGGGGTAAATGTAGAGCAATGAGGTCTGGGTGGGTTACTCTTTGGAGGGTCGGTATGGACTTGTTGGGCTGAAGGGCCTATTTGCACACTGTAGGGATTCTATAAACCCTCTCAGGTATGAATCTGGCAAACCTTCCCTGAACAGCTGTCAAACCCTTACATTCTTCCTTAAATGAGGTAATCAATAATGTGCACAGTATTCCAAATGCACTCTGAGGCTTGGTTTGGTTTTGGAGATCCCTGGGGAGTTGGAGTTTTTGATGTGGCTAGCCTGGATCTGTGGGAATTTTGGTTTGGTGTCTTCTGGAGGATTCAAGTCTTCTGTATTCTAACTGTGGTATTTCTCCTCTGTAGGTGGCCAGAACACTGATGATCTCACAAATCCCAAAGGACATCACAGACACAAATCTCATTATTAAACATTTCCAGTGAGTAATAAAGTTCTATATTTGTTCATAACCAGAGCAAGGCCTGAACAGAGGTTGCTGAGAGTGTACAAGTGTGAGTTAGAGTATCCATGTGTTTGCAGTTATCTAGACTTTCATCGAGTTTCTTCAATAAAATCAGAAATAACTTGTTTATTGTAAACAAACTAAGTCTAAACTAAGTGGAAAATGTGGTGAGCTACTAAGCTACTACTTAAATTTAAACAATATACTCTTATTCCCCAACACATATTCATACAACGGATAAGACAATGCAGCTCTGCAGAGATCTTATGCATTTTAAAAAAGCAAATGAATAAACACCCTGAGGTGGTGAAGGCTCTGACTTCAAAGGAGAAATAAAAGTTGGACTCACATTGTCCAGTTGATTTCCAGTCATCACCATCACAATGTAAGATCGCCGGCATCTTCCAACCAGAATTAAAAACCAAAAAAACTGTGGGTGCTGGAAATCAGAAACAAAAACAAACTGCTGGAAAATCTCAGCAGGTCTGGCAGCATCTGTGGAAAGAAATCAGAGTTAATTCTTTAGAATGAAGAACAAAGGTTCTGAAGAAGGGTCACTGGACCTGAAATGTTAACTCTGATTTCTCTTCACAGATGCTGCCAGACCTGCTGAGATTTTCCAGCAATTTCTGTTTTTGTTTCTTCAAACCAGGCTTCAGTTCAGATGAGAAATAATTAGAAATCTTGATATTTGACTTCATCAGGTTCTTACAATATTTCAGCCATGAGACATCTTTACAGCTGATCCTGATTTAGGGTTTTCTGCTGTTTTTCAGAACAGTCAGAGACTGAACTCTCAAGTCTGGAGGACTTTCATCAACTGACTCACCTAGGCCAGTTGGAAAACACAGTAACTGGAGTCCAGAGGCTGTTCCTAAACAGCCTTCAGCACAGGGACCCTTCCACGAATTGACCTAGTAATTAAACAATAAAACTGGATGTAGCTGTCGGCCTTTCTGCCCTTTGAGCCTGTTCCATTCAATATGATCATGGCTGATCGTGTATCTCAACATCATAGTTCTGCTTTCTCTCCATACGCATTGGTGCCCTTAATTTTAAAAAAAATCATTAATCTCTTTCTTGAATATATTTAGTGACTTGGCCTTCACAACCTTCTGTGGTGTGAAGGACTGCAAAGAAAGACCTTTGCACATATGTGCCCACTTTGGTTCTTGAGGGGCGCTAATCTCTCTCTAGTTACTCTTTTTCCTTTAATATACTTAAGGAATCTCTTTGGATTCATCCTAATCTTCTCAACCAAGGCTATCTTGTGCCCCCTTTTCACCCTCCTGATTTGCTTCTTCAGTAAACTCCTGTATTTCCTATACACCTCCTGAGATTCCCTTGATCCCAGTTCCCTAGTCCTGAGACATGCCTCCTTTTTTCTGGTCAAAGCCTCAATATCCCTTGTCATCCAGGGTTCCCTTTCAACCTTGTCCTTCAACCCTCACAGGAACATGTAGACCTTGAATTCTAGCTATCTTACGTTTAATGGCCTCCCACTTGCCAAAGGTTTTACCTGCAAACAAACTATACCAATCAACCCCTGCAAGCTCCTGTCTAATTTCATCAAAATTCTTTTAGCTCCAGTTTTGAACTTGAATCTGTGGAAACATCAAACAATGATTAGTTGGGGTCTGTGATTTTGTGCTTTTGTGCCTGCGTGACTGAGACAGATATTTGTTCAGGTTCATTCACTGTATTTCTGTGGTATTCCAATGTACTGGATGAGTTTTTAGTAAGAAGTTACCAAAGTTTTGCAAAGTGGAATGAAATATTGTCAGCTTCTGATATGGCGGTTTCTCTTGTTTCAGTGAAGCGTACCCCAGTTGTACGGTGACAGATGTGCAATTCTGCTTTGATGTTCGAGCATTGATGAAACTGGACTCTGAAAGGTATCAAACTATATGTGCTGAACATTGACAAGAGCTGACCACTGAATCCATAGCAAAATACTGCACATGCTGAAAACCTGAAATGAAAACACAAAATACTGCAAATACCCAGCAGGCCAACAGACCAGTTGCTGTATGTTTCTGTTTTTTATTCCAGTATTGTCACCCCACTGGCCCACACATTCTGGAAATTATTCTTTCCCCATGACAGGTCAACCAGACACCTTCCTCCATAAAAAAACCTATTAGACCCCTTCCATGGGGTGAGCATGTAAATGGTGAGGAGGTGAAATCGTATGTGAGTCTTCCCAGTTTGAGGATTTGAGTACAGAAGCAGGGATGTCTTACTGCAATTATAGAGTGCCTTAGTGAGACCATGCTTGAAGTACTGTGTGCAGCTTTGTCTCCTTATCTAAGGATGGATGTTCTGGGTAAAGAGGGATTACAACATAGCATTACCAGACTGATTCTTGAGATGGTGGGAATTCTCAATTCATTTTTAACAGCCTAACCAGTTTTATTTGTGGATATGAGAATAATATTACTTAGCGTTTCTCTGAGATCCTTTGCATTCTTTTAAACTCCAGTGAATACAGTCCAAGCTCTCTTCAATGTCAGTACCACAAACTTTTGCCCAATCTATGTGCAGATTAAAGTCACCCATAATTGCAGCTGTGCCTTTATTCTAATTTCCTGTTTTTTGCCTTCCCCAATGTCACTACTACAGTTTGGGGTCTATGTACAACCCTCACTCCTATCTGCCTCTTTGGTTTTTTGAGCTCTACTCATACACATTCCACTTCACCAGAGCTAATATCCTTCCTCAAATTATTATAATTTACCTTTCAACCAACAACGCTACCCACCTCCTTTTCCTTTTTGTTGGTCCTTCGAAAAAGCTGAAATCAGTTCCCATCGCTGGTGACCTTATAACCTTTATAAATCCCAATTATATCATATTGTTCATATCTGTTTGTGTGATTAATTCATTCACTTCATTGAGAGTGCTCCATGCATTAAGATATAAGGCCTTAAGTCTTGTCTCTTTAACATTCTCGGCGCCCTTCATATTATATGCAACAACATGTTATTTGCTGCAAATGGAGGCCGCTGATTCACGAGGTAAGTCTTTAAGAGAGAAGTATATCTTCCTCGCAGCCTCCAGTCTGCTCTCTCACCACTCCCACTGCTGCAGATGGATGACTTACCAGGGGAAAGCCACAGCAGCCAGGTTTCTGGCTCTGTGACTCAGAAGGGAAGGGGGAAGAATAGGAAAGCAATAGTGATAGGAGATTCAATGGTGAGAGGAACAGACAGGAAATTCTGTGGTCGCAAACGAGACTCCCGGATGGTGTGTTGCCTCCTGGGTGCCAGGGTCAGGGATGTCTCAGATCAAGTTTACAGAATTCTTAAGGGGTGGGAGAGCAGACAGAAATCAGTATTTACTGTGAAAAAGAAAGCAATGGAAGATATAGAATTAAGGGAAATAGATGGTGACATCTTGAAAAATGTCCATATTACAGAGGAGTAAGTGCTGGATGTTTTGAAACACAAAGTTGGATAAATCCCCAGGACCTGATCAGGTGTACCCGAGACCTCTGTGGGAAGCTAGAGAAGTGATTGCTGGGCCTCTTGCTGAGATATTTGTATCATCGGTAGTCACAGGTGAGGTGCCGGTAGACTGGAGGTTGGCTAACGTGGTGCCACTGTTTAAGTAGGGCGGTAAGGAAAAGCCAGGGAACTATAGACCAGTAAGTCTGACACGGTGGTGGGCAAGTTGTTGGAGGGAATCCTGAGGGACAGGATGTACATGTATTTGGAAAGGTAAGGACTGATTATGGATAGAGATCAGAGTGGTGCTGGAAAAACACAGCAGGTCAGACAGCATCCGAGGAGCAGGAAAATCAACGTTTCAGGCAAAAGCCCTTCATCAGGAATGGAGGCATGGAGCTTCCAGGGTGGAGAGATAAAATCCCCCTGATTAGGGATAGTCAACAAGGCTTTGTGCATGAGAAATCATGTCTCACAAACTTGATTGAGTTTTTTGAAGAAGTAACAAAGAGGATTGATGAGGTCAGAGCAGTAGATGTGATCTATATGGACTTCAGTAAGGCATTCGACAAGGTTCCATGGGAGACTGGTTAGCAAGGTTAGATCTCACGGAATACAGGGAGAACTAGCCATTTGGATACAGAACTGGCTCAAAGGTAGAAGACAGAGGGTGGTGGTGGAGGGTTGTTTTTCAGA
>NC_057721.1:86741098-86747780 GCF_004010195.1 Chiloscyllium plagiosum | reverse complement strand
TGGTTAGGCCACTGTTGGAATATTGCGTGCAATTCTGGTCTCCTTCCTATCGGAAAGATGTTGTGAAAGTTGAAAGGGTTCAGAAAAGATTTCCAAGGATGTTGCCAGGGTTGGAGGATTTGGTGTATAGGGAGAGGCTGAACAGGCTGGGGCTGTTTTCCCTGGAGTGTCGGAGGCTGAGGGGTGACTTTATAGAGGTTTACAAAATTATGAGGGGGATGCATAGGGTAAATAGACAAAGTCTTTTCCCTGGGATGGGGGAGTCCAGAACTAGATGGCACAGGTTTAGGGTGAGAGGGGAAAGATATAAAAGAACCTAAGGGCAATGTTTTCTCGCAGAGGGTGGTACATGTATGGAATGGGCTGCCAGAGGAAGTGGTGGAGGCTGGTACAATTGCAACATTCAAAAGGCATTTGGATGGATATATGATTGGGAAGGGTTTGGAGGGATATGGGCCGGGTGCTGTCAGGTGGGACTAGATTGGGTTGGGATATCTGTTCGGCGTGGACGGGTTGGACCAAGGGTCTGTTTCCATGCTGTATATCTCAATGAGTATGATTCTTTGTTGTGGTATACATCAGTACCAATAACGTAGGTAGGGAAAGGGAAGAGAACCTGAAAAGAGAATATAGGGAGTTAGAAGCTTGAAGGCAGGATAAGCAGAGTCGTAATCTCAGGATTACTACCAGTGCCACAGGCTAGTGAGGCTAGGAATAGAACGCGAGTAAAACTGAACACATGGCTGTAGGGCTGGTGTCGAAGAGAGGCCTTCAGTAATGTGGATCATTGAGATATCTTCTGGGCAAGGTGAGACCTATACAAGAAGGACGAGTTGCACCTGAACTGGAGGAGCACCAATATCCTAGGCAGGTTTGCCAAAGCTCTTTGGGAGGGTTTAAACTAGATTGGTAGGGGGTTGGGACCCGGAGCTATAGATCAGATGATGGAGTAGGTAGTGAAAACCCGATACAGCGTGCAGAGAGTCTGTGAGGATGGACAGTGAGTTGATAGGGCAAAGGTGCAGTTAGTGTGATGGGTTGAAGTGTGTCTATTTTAATGCAAGAATAATCAGGAATAAGGGTGATGAACTTAGAGCATGGAGCAGTATTTGAAACTATGATGCTGTGGCCATTACGGAGAGTTGGATATCATAGAGGCAGGAATGGCTGTTGGATGTTCCAGGGTTTAGATGCTTCAAAAGGAATGGTGGGGCAGGTGAAAGAGGTGGGGGAGTGGCATTAAAAATCAGGGATAGTCTCACAGCTGCAGAAAGGGAGGTCAAAAATAGGCAGGAGGCTGGAAGTACACAACAAGCCAGGCAGCATCAGGAGGTGGAGAAATTGACATTTCGGGTGTAACCCCTCTTCAGGACTCTTGCAGAAAGGGAGGTCGTCGAGAAGGGTTTGTCTACATAGTACGGGTCAAAGTCAGAAACAGGAAAGGAGCAATTGCTTTATTGGGAGTTTTCTACAGCATACCACCCCCCCCCCCCCCCTCCCCTGCCAATAGCATCAGAGACACAGAGGAGCAGATTGGGAGGCAGATTTTGGAAAGGTGCAGAAGTCACAGGATTGTTGTCATGGGTGACTTTAAACCTCCCTAATAATGATTGGAACATCCTTAGTTTAAATAGTTTGGATGGAGCAGTTTTTGTCAGGTGTATCCAGGAAGGATTCCTGACTCAATATGTGGGATTGGCTGACTAGAGGGAAGGCCATATTGGATTTGGTGCTTGGTGAGAAACCAGGCCAGGTGTCAGATCTCTTGGTGAGAGAGCATTTTGGTGATAATGATCACAACTCCCTGACCGATACTAAATTCCTGGAGAGGTATATGGGCAGACGTTACGGGAAAGATTTTAATTAGATGAGGGGGAATTATAATGCTATTAGGCAGGAACTGGGGCACCTAAATTGGGAACAGATGTTCTCAGAGAATTGCACAACAGAAATGTAGAGGTTATTTAGGGAGCACTTGCTCTTAGTCCTGGACAGCTGTGCCCCACTGAGGCAAGGAAGGGATGGTAGGGTGAAGGAACCTTGGGTGACAAGGAATGTGGAACATCTAGTCAAGAGGAAGAAGGAAGCTTACTTAAGGTTGAGAAAGCAAGGATCTGACAGGGGTCTAGAGGGTTACAAGGTAGCCTGGAAGGAACTGAAAAATGGACTTAGGAGAGCTCAAAGGGGACATGAAAAAGCTTTAGTGGGTAGGATTAAGGAAAACCCTAAGGCACTTATGTGAGGAGCAAGAAGATGGCCAGAGTGAGGGTAGGGCCGATCAGGGAGATTGATGAAACTTGTGCCTGGAGTTGGAGGAGGTGGGGAGGACCTTAATGAACACTTTGCCTTGGTATTCACTCAGTGAAAGGGACCTTGACGTTTGTGAGGGCAGCATGGAACAGACTGATATGCTCAAACATATTGATGTTAAGGAGGAGAATGTGCTGAAAATTTTGAAAAACATTCGGATAGATAAGCACCCTCGGCTAGATGGGATATCTCCAAGGTTACTACAGGATGTGAGGGAAGAGATTACTGCGCCTTTGGCGATGGACTTTGCATCCAGTGGAGTAGTGCCAGATGTTTGGAGCATAGCAAATGTTATTCCCTTGTTCAAGAAAGGGTATAGGGATAATCCCGGGAACTACAGACCAGTCAGTATTATGTCTGTGGTGGGCAAATTATTGGAGAGGATTTTGAGAGACAGGATTTATAATTACTTGGAAAACCATTGTTTAATTAGAGATAGTCAGCATGGCTTTGTGAGGGGCAGGTCATGTCTCACAAGCCTTATTGAATTCTGTGAGGATGTGACAAAACACATTGATGAAGGTAGAGCAGTGGATGTGGTGTACACGGATTTTAGCAAGGTGTTTGATAAGGTTCCCCATGATAGGCTCATTCAGAAAGTAAGGAGGCATGGGATACATGGAAGTCTGGCTGTCTGAATACAGAATTCGCTGGCCTACTGAAGACAGAGTGTGGTAGTAGATGGAAAGTATTCAGCCTGGAGTTTGGTGACCAGTGGTGTTCCGCAGGGATCAGTCTGGGACTTCTGCTCTTTGTGATTTTTAGAATTGACTTGCATGAGGAAGTAGAAGGTGGATTTATAAGTTTGCCGATGACATGATGGTTGGTGGTGTGGTGGACAGTGTGGAGGGCTGTTGTAGGTTGTAATGGGACATTGACAGGATGCAGAACTGGGCTGATAATTGGCAGATGGAGTTCAACCTGGAAAAGTGTGAAGTGACTCATTTTGGAAGGTTGAATTTGAATGTAGAATACAAGTTTAAAGGCAGGATTCTTGGCATTATGGATGAAGAGAGGGATCTTGGGGTCCATGTCCATAGATTACTCAAAGTTGCCACCCAGGTTGATAGGATTGTTAAGAAAGCGTATGGTGTGTTGGCTTTCATTAGCAGGGGGATTGAGTTTAAGAATCATGAGTTTATGCTGAAGCTCTGTACAGCCCCGGTTAGACCACACTTGGAATATTGTGTTCAGAGAGGGTGCAGAGGGGATTTACCAGAATGCTGCCTGGACTGGAGAACATGTCATATGAAGAAAGGTTGAGCGAGCTAGGGCTTTTCTCATTGGAGTGAAGAAGGATGAGAGGTAACTTGATAGAGGTGTACAAGTGTTGAGAGGCAGAGATAGAATGGATAGCCAGAGACTTTTTCCCATGGCAGAAATGTCTATCATGAGGGGCATAATTTTAAGGCAATTGGAGGAAGGTTTGGGGGAGATATCGGAGATAGGTTCTTTACACAGAGAGTAATGGGTGTGTGGAATGCACTGTCAGCAGTGAGAGTAGAGTCAGATACATTAGGGACATTTAAACGACTCTTGGATAGGTACATGGATGCTAGTAAAATGAAGGGTATGTAGGTTAGTTTGATCTTAGAGTAGGAGAAAAGTGCGGCACAACATCTATGTACTATGTTCTAACACCGCTGGTTACAGATCTCCAGTCAGAAAAACACGCTTCCACTGTTACTCTCTGTCTTCTATGACTAAGCCAGTTCTGTACCCATTCTACCATCTGGCTGAGCTCATTTCCCAACACCAGGTCTAGTATGACCCCTTCCTGAGTTGGACTATTTACACCGCCCCGTGGCCCAACATTTCAACTCCCCCTCCCACTCTGCCGAGGAGATGGAGGTCCTGGGCCTCCTTCACTTCCGCTCCCTCACCACCAGACATCTGGAGGAAGAACGCCTCATCTTCCGCCTCGGAACATTTCAACCCCAGGGCATCAATGTGGACTTCAACAGTTTCCTCATTTCCCCTTCCCCCACCTCACCCTAGTTCCAAACTTCCAGCTCAGCACTGTCCCCATGACTTGTCGGGACTTGTCCTACCTGCCTATCTCCTTTTCCACCTATCCACTCCACCCTCTCCTCCCTGACCTATCACCTTCATCCCCTCCTCCACTCACCCATTGTACTCTATGCTACTTTCTCCCCACCCCCACTCTCCTCTAGCTTATCCCTCCACGGTTCAGGCTTACTGCCTTTATTCCTGATGAAGTGCTTTTGCACGAAACATCGATTTCGCTGTTCCTTGGATGCTGCCTGAACTGCTGTGCTCTTCCAGCACCACTAATCCAGAATCTGGTTTCCAGCATCTGCAGTCATTGTTTTTTACCTCTATTTACATAGTACTCTGGAAAACCCTTCTGGATGCTCCTTACAAATTCTGCTCCATCCAGACCTCTAACACTAATTAAATCCCAGTCAGTGTTGGGAAAATTAAAATCTCCTATAACCACCACCCTGTTGCTCCTACATTTTTCCATGATCTCTCTACATATTTGTACCTCTATCTCACACTCGCTGTTGGGAGGCCTATAGTACAGCCCCAACATTGTTACCGCACCCTTCCTATTTCTGAGCTCTGCCCATATTGCTTCACTGTTCGAATCCTCTATATTGCCCTCCGTCAGCACAGCTGTGATATCCTCTCTGACCAGTAATGCAACTCCTCCAGCCCTTTGCCTCCCCTCTCTATCCTGCCTGAAGCATCGATATCCTGGGATATTTAGTCGCCAATCATGCCATTCCCTCAACTAAGTCTCAGTAATAGCAATAACATCATACTGCCAGGTACTAATCCAAGCCCTAAGTTTATCTGCCTTACCTACTATACTTCTCGCATGAAAATAAATGCACCTCAGACCACCAGTCCCTCTGCATTCATCCTCTGCTCCCCTTAGCCTACTCTTCCCCTTAGTCATGCTGACTTCATTACCTAGTTCCTTACAGGCTTTCGTTACTCTCTCCTTACTGTCCACTAATCTCTTCATTTGGTTCCCATCCCCCTGCAACATTAGTTTAAACCTTCCCCAACAGTGTTAGCAAAAGCACCCCCAAAGACATTGATTCCAGTCAGGCCCAGGTGTAGACCATCCAATTTGTAATAGTCCCACCTCCCCCAGAACTGGTCCCAATGTCCCAAAAATCTGAACCCCTCCCTTTTGCACCATCTGTCAAACCAAGCATTCATCCTGCTTATTCTATCATTCCTACTCTGACCAGCATATGGCACTGGTAGCAATCCTGAGATTATCACCTCAGAGGTCCTACTTTGTAACTTGGTTCCTAACTCCCTAAATTCTTCATGTAGGACCTCATCCCATTTATTACCTATACTATTTGTTCCCACATGCATCACGATAACACACCCTACCCCTTGAGAATTTTCTGCAGCCGATCCGAGACATCCCTGACCCGTGCACCTGGAAGGCAACCTACCATTCGGGAGTCTCGTTTTCGATCATAGAACCGCCTATCTACTCCCTTTACAATTGAATCCCCTATGACTATAGCCCTGCCACTCTTCTTCCTGCCCTTCTCTACAGCAGAGCCAGCCATGGTGCCATGAACTTGGCTATTGCTACCTTCTCCTGGTGAGCCATTTCCCCCAACTGTGTCCAAAACTGGAGACCTGTTTTGGAGGGAGATGACAGCAGGCACACCTGCACTGTCTTCCTGCTCTTTCTTGGCCTTTTGGTCACCCATTTCCTTTCCCCCTCAGCAATCCTAATCTGTGGTGTGGTTTACTTTGGGAATAGTGATCACAATTCCATAAGTTTTAGAATACTCATGGACAAGGGCTACTAGACTAGGTGGGATTGAGGTTCACAAGGAAGAGGTATTAGAAATCCTGCAAAGTGTGGAAATAGATAAGTCCCCTGGGCCGGATGAGATTTATCCTAGGATCCTCTGGGAAGCCAGGGAGGAGATTGCCGAGCCTTTGGCATTGATCTTTAAATCGTCATTATCTACAGGAATAGTGCCAGAAGACTGGAGGATAGCAAATGTGGTTCCCCTGTTCAAGAAGGGGAGTAGAGACAACCCTGGTAATTACAGACCAGTGAGCCTTACTTCAGTTGTTGGTAAAGTGTTGGAAAAGGTTATAAGAGATAGGATTTATAATCATCGAGAAAAGAATAATTTGATCAGGGATAGTCAGCACGGTTTTGTGAAGGGTAGGTCGTGTTCACAAACCTTACTGAGTTCTTTGAGAAGGTGAGAGTAAACCAGTTGATGTGGTGTATATAGATTTTAGTAAGGCATTTGATAAGGTTCCCCATGGTAGGCTACTGCAAAAAATACGGAGGTATGGCATTGAGGGTGAGTTGGAGGTTTGGATTAGGAATTGGCTGGCTGGAAGAAGACAG
>NC_057721.1:86730110-86739044 GCF_004010195.1 Chiloscyllium plagiosum | reverse complement strand
TCAGAGGGTTAGATAGGGTGGACAGGGAGAGCCTTTTTCCAAGTATGGTGATGGTGAGCACGAGGGGGCACAGCTTTAAATTGAGGGGTGATAGATATAGGACAGATGTCAGAGGTAGTTTCTTTACTCAGAGAGTAGAGTAGTAAGGGTATGGAATGCTATGCCTGCAACGGTAGTAGATTCGCCAGCTTTAAGTACATTTAAGTCGTCATTGGACAAGCATATGGATGTACATGGAATAGTGTAGGTTAGATGGGCTTCAGAATGGTATGACAGGTCGGTGCAACATCAAGGGCTGAAGGGCCTGTACTGCGCTGTAATGTTCTATGTTCTATGAAGATGAGAGTGGTCCTAAAGGAAGAGCTAAACTGGGGGAAGGCCAACTATACCAAATTTCGGCAGGAGCTGGGGAGTGTAGATTGGGAGCAGCTGTTTGAGGGTAAATCCACATTCGATATGTGGGAGGCTTTTAAAGAAAGGTTGATTAGAGTTCAGGAGAAACATGTTCCTGTGAAAATGAGGGATAGAAATGGCAAGATTAGTGAACCGTGGATGACAGGTGAAATTGTGAGATGAGCTCAGAGGAAAAAGGATATGTACATAATGTCGAGGCGACTGAAGACAGACGGAGATTTGGAAGAATATCGGGAATGGAAGACCAATCTGAAATGAGGAATTAAGAGGGCTAAAAGGGGTCATGAGATATCCTTAGCAAGCTTAAGGAAAACCCCAAAGCCTTTTATTCATATATAAGGAGCAAGAGGGTAACTAGGGAAAGGCTTGGCCCACTCAAGGACAAAGGAGGGAAGATGTGAATGGATTCAGAGAAAACAGGTGCGATTCTTAATGAGTACTTTGCATCAGTATTCACCGAGGAGAGGGACATGCCAGATGTTGAGGTTAGGATTAGATCTTTGATGTGTTTGTTGATGGACATCGACCTGGACCCAATATACCAACCACTACAGCGGACAGCTGAAACTGACAACCGGAACCGGCAGGGACAGACCACTATAAACACCAGAGGAACATCAAAGAAGCACTTCGCAGGAGGCTCCCAAGCACTGATGATGTCGCCTAGCAGGGGACGAAACCTTTGCAACAAAAACTTCCAGCTCGGCGAACAGAACCACAGCATATATATAAATTATGTAGAGGAAGGTGTAGGTTGCCTCATTAGCAAGTTTGCAAATGACAGTAAGATTGGTGGAGGAGCAGATAGTGAAGGGTACTGTCAGAGAATGCAGCAGAATATAGATAGATTGGAGAGTTGGGCAGAGAAATGGCTGGTGAAGTTCAATCCGGCCAAATGCGAGGTGATGCATTTTGGAAGATCCAATTCAAGAACGAACTATACAGTAAATGGAAAAGCCCTGGGGAAAATTGTGCAGAGAGATCTGGGTGTTGAGGTCCATTGTTCCCTGTAGGTGACAATGCAGGTCAGTAGAGTGGTCAAGAAGGCATACAGCATGCTTTCCTTCATCGGACAGGGTATTGGGTACAAGAGTTGGCAGGTCATGTTACAGTTGTATAAGACTTTTGTTCAGCTACATTTGGCATATTGCATACAGTTCTCGTCACTACATTACCAAAAGGATGTGGATGCTTTGGAGAGGGTGTAGAGGAGGTTCACCAGGATGTTGCCTGGTATGGAGGGTGCTAGCTATGAGGAGAGGTTGAGTAGATTAGGATTATTTTCATTGGAAAGAAGGAGGCCGAGAGGGGACCTGATTGAGGTCTACAAAGTCATGAGAGCTGTAGACAGGGTGGATAGCAAGAAGCTTTTTCCCAGAGTGGGGGTCTCAATTACTCAGGGTCACAAGTTCAAAGTGAGAGGGGAAAGGTTTAGGGGAGATATATGTGGAAAGTTCTTTATGCAGAGGGTGGTGGGTGCCTGGAATGCGTTGCCAGTGGAGGTGGTAAAGCGGGAACAAGAGCATAATTTAAGATTGACAGGTACACGAATAGGTGGGGAGCCAAGGGATATAGATGCTTAGAAAATAGGCGACAGGATTAGATAGAAGATCTGGATCGGCGCAGGCTTGGAGGGCCAAAGGGCCTGTTCCTGCGCTGGAATGTTCTTTGTTCTTTGTACCAGTTCACTGCAGATACCATGTGACTTCACTTTCTATATTAGCCTGCCGTGAGGAACCTTGTCAAAGTCCATATTGACAACATCTACTGCCATACCCTTGTGAATCATCTTTGTCACTTGCTTCAAAAACTCAATTAAGTTTGTGAGACATGACCTTCCCCACACAAAGCTATGCTGCCTATTACTAATAAGACCATATTTTTTCAAACGTGAGTATTTCTATCCCTAAAAATGTACTCCAATAATTTCCCTACCACTGGGGTAAGGTTCACCAGCCTATAATTTCCTGGATTATCCTTGTTGCCTTTCTTAAAAAAAGAACAGTGTTGGCTATTCTCCAGTCCTCTGGGACCGCTCCTGTCACTAAAGAGGATACAAAGATTTCATACAAGGCCCCAGCAATTTCCTCACCTGCCTCCCTCAGCATTCTGTGATAGATCCCACAAAGTCCCAGGGACTTGTCTGCCTTAATGCTTTTTAAAACACTGAAATTTATTTTATATTGACATACCCTAGAAAACCAACATAATTCTCTCGAGACTCACCATTCACAATTTTGTTCTACTTTGTGAATACTGATGTGAAGTATTCATGAAGGACCTTACCCACTTCTTCTGGTTCCACACATAAATTCCTCCCTTTGTTCTTGAATGGACCTTTTCCTAGCTACCACAACAACCCTATTGTTTTTACATTTCTCCATAATCTCTCCACATTAACTATTCCTCTATCACTCATTAGCCCTCAAAGGTGTACTCCCTCAGTAGAGGTGTGATATTCTCTCTTGTCAGTAACAGAACTCAGCAAACCTTTTTAATTCCCTCTGTAGCTCACCCAAAATATCTAAATCACAGGACATTAAGCTGCCAATCTTGTCCCTCTTTCAACCAAGTCTTTGTAGTAGCTACTTCATACTTACATGTATTCATCCAAGCTCTAAATTCATCTGCCTTCCCTGTCATGCTCCTTGCATTAAAACAAATACACCCCATACCACAAGTCCTGCTGTGTTCAGTAATCTGTCCAGGCCTGTTCTTCCTTTGAGCCTTTGTACTCTTAGTCTTTGACTTTTCCTCGATCATTTTACTCGCTGAGCTACTGCTCTGGTTCCTGTCTCTCAGCCACACTAGTTTAAACCCTTCCGAGTGACATTTACAAATCTTCCTGCCAGGATTTTGATGTTCCTCCAGTTTAGATGCAACCTGGTCTTCTTGTATATGTCTCAGTTGGCCTGGAAGACATCCCAATGTTCCACATACCTGAAGCCCTCCCTTATACACCAGCTCTTCAGCCACATACTTAACTCTTTGATTTTACTATTCCTAGCCTCACCGACATGTGACACAGGAAGTAAGAGTCATTCAAAGTTTGTGAGAAGATTTGTAGCTCGGGTGCTCGTTGTTGTGGTTCTGTTCGCCGAGCTGAGAATTTGTGTTGCAGACGTTTCGTCCCCTGTCTAGGTGACATCCTCAGTGCTTGGGAACCTCCTGTGAAGCGCTTCTGTGATCTTTCCTCCGGTATTTATAGTGTTTTGTATCTGCCGCTTCCGGTTGTCAGTTTCAGCTGTCCGCTGCAGTGGCCGGTATATTGGGTCCAGGTCGAAGTGCTTATTGATTGAATCTGTGGATGAGTGCCATGCCTCTAGGAATTCCCTGGCTGTTCTCTGTTTGGCCTGTCCCATAATAGTAGTGTTGGTCCAGTCGAATTCATGTTGTTTGTCATCTGTGTGTGTGGCTACTAAGGATAGCTGGTTGTGTTGTTTTGTGGCTAGTTGGTGCTCATGGATGCGGACCGTTAGCTGTCTTCCTGTTTGTCCTATATAGTGTTTTGTGCAGTCCTTGCATGGGATTTTGTACACTACATTCGTCTTGCTCATGTTGGGTATCGGGTCCTTCGTCCTGGTGAGTTGTTGTCTGAGAGTGGCTGTTGGTTTGTGTGCTGTTATGAGTCCTAGTGGTCGCAGTAGTCTGGCTGTCAGTAAGAGTCATAGAATTATATAGCAAGGAAACAGCCCCTTCGGTACAACCAGTCTGTGCTGACCATAATTCCAAACTAAACTAGTCCCATTTGGCTGAGATTGGCCCATTTCTCTCCAAACCTTTCCAATTCACATACTTAATGAAATGTCTTTTCTCTGGACATTCATTCCACACATGAACCACTCTCTGTGTAAAAACGTTGCCATTCATGTCCTTTGTAAACCTTTTTCCTCTCACCTTAAAAATATGCCCCCTAGTTTTGAACTTTCCCCACCGCAGGGGAACACAGCCCGGTCTATCACGCAAGCCAGCCTTCCATCTACACTGCACCTACACTTCTTGATGCCTCGGAAAGGCAGCCAATATCGTCAAAGACCCCTCCCACCCGGATTTAATCTTAGATTACTTAGATTAGATTACTTACAGTGTGGAAACAGGCCCTTCGGCCCAACAAGTCCACATTGCCCCGCCGAAGCGCAACCTACCCATACCCCTACATTTACCCCTTAGCGAACACTACGGGCAAATTAGCATGGCCAATTCACCTGACCTGCACATCTTTGGACTGTGGGAGGAAACCGGAGCACCCAGAGGAAACCCATGCAGACATGGGGAGAATGTGCAAACTCCACACAGTCAGTCGCCTGAGGCGGGAATTGAACCTGGGTCTCCGGCGCTGTGAGGCAGCAGTGCTAACCACTGTGCCACCGTGCCACCCACGGCGGCAACCTGTTCCCTCAAGCAGCAAATGCAAAAGCTTAAACACACATGCCAAAAGGTTCAAGAACAGCTTCTTCCCCGCTATGATTAGACTTCTGAATGGACCTCTCAAATTTCAAATCTAATGTTGATTTTGCATTTTGTGCACCTTCGTTGCAGTAACTTTGTTCTCCTTGATCTGTTCAATTACCTTATGATCTTTGTCTGTTACAGTCTGCCTGTACTGCACGCAAACCTTAGGTACATGTGACAATAACAAATCAGGTCAAATCAAAATCATATGGGGAAAAGACTCTTGCTATTCACCTTATCTATGCCCTTCATGATTTTATAAACCTCTATAAGGTCACCCCTCAACTTCATAACTCATAACCCTCCATTCCCAACAACATCTTGGAAAATCTTTTCTGGAGGATCTGTTTTTCAACTTCCTACCTAACCTCCTGAACTCCCTTTGCAGGACCTCATCTGTCTTTCTACCATGTATGTTATTGGTACAGATATGGACCATAATCTCTGGTTTCTCAACCTCTGTGTTCAGAATATCCTGTGCCCACAGAGAGACATCCTTGACTGTGGCACTAGGAAGGTAACATAGCATCCTGGAGTCTTGCTTGCAGCCACAGAAACATCTGTCTGTGCCCCTTTAGAGTCCCTTACCATTGCTATTCACCTATACTTCAATCCTTCCTGCTGTACAACAGTGCCAATCATGGTGCCAGTGATCTGGCCACTTTCCCCTGACAGGCCAGTCCCCAACCCCCCAATAGTATCCAAACAGTACACCTGTTTGAGAGGGGAATGTGGGACTGTTATTCAATACTAAATACATAGGAGCAGAAATTAGGCCATTTGGCCCTTCAAGAAGGGAGGAAAGGATAAACTGGGAAACTACAGACCAGTCAGTCTTACCTCAATGGTAGGAAGACCATTGAAAACAATTTTGAGAGAAAGAATTAATCCACACATGGAGCGATTAATCAAGAAATGTCTGACCAACTTGATTGAATTTATTGAAGAGGCGACCAGGTGTGTAGATGAGAGCAATACATTTCAAGTATTTCAAGTAATCTACTGGAAATTCAGCAAGATCTTTGGTAAGGTCTTTCATTGGAGACTGATAGCAAAGATTATGACCTATGAGATCCAAGGAAATTTGGCAAATTGGATGCAGAATTGGTTGAGTGACAGGAAGCAGAGGATGATAGTTATGACTGGAAGCCTGTGTCCAGTGGGTTCAGCAGGGATCAGTGATGCTGATTCTGTCTGCTCTATGATTTAGACTTAAATGGAGGAGGAGGAGGATCTTGCTGAATTTCCAGTAGATTACTTGAAATGTATTGCTCTCATCTACACACCTGGTCACCTCTTCAATAAATGCAATAACCTATCGCATTTCCAACGCCCCTCCCCCAAGTCCCTCCTCCCTACCTTTTATCTTAGCCTGCTGGACACACTTTCCTCATTCCTGAAGAAGGGCTTATGCCCGAAACATCGATTCTCCTGTTCCCTGGATGCTGCCTGACCTGCTGCGCTGTTCCAGCAACACATTTTCAGCTTAAATGGAGGAGGGCTGATCAGTAAATTTGTGGATCATATGAAAATTGATTGGGTTATAAATAGTTAGGAAGATGACAGGAGGATATAGACAGGCAGTCAGATGGGCTGATCTGAAACAAAGGTATTCCATATGCCTTCTTAACCTCTCTCCCACTACCGTAAGGGACCAGTGAATATGCACACCAAGGTCCCTCTGATCCTTGTGCTTCCCAGGACCCTGCCATTCCTTGCATTGTAAGAAGGCATATGGGATATCTTCGTTTCAGGTTCAAATTCCACCACAGCAGATGGTGTAATTTGAACTCAATAAAAATAAATCTAGAATTAAGAATCTACTGATGACCATGAAACTATTTTCGATTGTTGGAAAAACCCATCTGATTCACTAATGTCCTTCAGGGAAGGAAACTGCCATTCTTACCTGGTCTGGCCTACATATGACTCCAGATCCAAAGGAATATATTTGATACTCAGCTGCCCTTTGAAATGGCCTAGCAAGTCACTCAGTTATATTGATTGCTATAAATTCTCAACAAAAACACATGAAACTTGATGGACCACCAGGCATGAACCTAAGCGCCAGAAAAGACAATGGCAGAAGCAGCCCTGCTGACCTGACCTCCTCACTAACATCTGGCGGCTAGTGTCAACATTGAGAGAGCTGTCTCACAGACTAGTCAAACTACCATCTGACACAGTCATACTCATGAAATCATACCTGACAGACAATGTCCCAGACACCACCATCACCATCCTTGTATATGTCCTGCCCCACCAGGAGGACAAACCCAATGGAGGTGGTGGCACATTGATGTACAGTCAGGAGGGCATTGCCCTGGAGTCCTCAACATTCACCCTGGACCCCATGAAGTTTCATGGCTTCAGATTAAATGTGGGCTAGGAAACGTTCTGCTGATTACCAAGTACTGTCCTCCTTCAGTTGATGCATCAGTATTCCTCCATGTCAAAGAACACTTGGAGGAAGCACTGAGGGTGTCAAAATGTATTCTCGGTGTGGGATTTCAATTCCCACCACCAAGAGTGGCATTACTGATCAAGCTGTTTGGGTCAGAAAGGACATAGCTGCTAGACTGGGTCTTCGGCAGGTGTTGGGGGAACGAACAAAAGGGCAAAATATACTTGACCTCATCCTTACTGATCTTCTTCCTGTAGATGCATCAGTCCATAGCAGTATTGGTAAGAGTGACCACTGCACACAGTCTTTGTTGAGTCAAAGTCCTGCTTTCGCATTGAGAATAGCCTCCATCGTGTTGTGTGGCACTGTCACCTGTGCTAAATGGGACAGACTTCAAACAGATCTAGCAATTCAAGACTGTGGGTGATCAACAGCAGCAGAATAGTTCTCCAGCACAATCTGAAACCTCATGACCTGGCATATCCCCCACTCAGAATAAATAATACATATATTACTACTTTATGTCTGACAGAAAGAATCACCAAGTAAATATAGGTGATTGAACATCCCAACAGGGCACATCAGGTAGCGAATGTGATCAAGACAAATCTTATGCCACTCTCAGTAACTCCCCCGTTTGCTAATATCGTGGTGGGTCATCAAATTTCATTAAACTCCACAAGGCTTTTTCGGCAGAGACTTGGAGGGCCGAAGGGCCTGCTTCTGTGCTGTTTTGCTCTTTGTTCAAAGGAGAACAATTCTTCCAGTCTGGTCTTGATATATTAATGAAATTCTTTTGTATAATGAAAAGAGATGGAAAGTGTGTTAATTTCATGTGGCATTATCTACTGTTAGCTCCCCATTCTCATTCTCTAGGTGACCAACTCTCACTTTATTAATTTTTATCCTTTTTAAGTATTGCAGTACGTTTTGCTATCCATTTTTATGTTCTTAGCTAGCTTACTGTTACATTCTAATTTCCGCCACCTGATTAAACTTGGAGTCATTCCCTGCTATTTTTTATATTCTAACCAATTTAACTCAGAGCAATAATATATTCTTTGGTAAGAAGAATTTTAAAAAGCCACATACTTCATGGAAAACAAATATCACAATGAGTTTGAGAGTTGGTCTGGGGTGGGGGAGTTCTGGACCGAATATTCAGGTATATAAATTGCTGAAAGCAGCAATGCAAGTTAGTAAAGCCATAAAACCACAAATTAAACACAGCTTCATTTCTAGTTGGGTAGAAATGAAAAGCAGCAAACTTCTGATGCAGGACATGAATATAGACAAAAGGTGAGGACAATATAAAGCTCAGTAGTAATTCAGCCAGACTTGAATATTCTGCTGATGGTCAGGATTTATCATATTGTAGCAAACTGAACCCTGAAATCCACTGGACAGGTGGAGGCACTGGAAAAGAAACAGCTAGAACATAGAACATAGAACAATACAGCACAGAACAGGCCCTTCGGCCCACGATGCTGTGCCGAACATTTGTCCTAGCTTAAGCACCCATCCATGTACCTATCCAATTGCCGCTTAAAGGTCACCAAAGATTCTGACTCTACCACTCCCACAGGCAGCGCATTCCATGCCCCCACCACTCTCTGGGTAAAGAACCCACCCCTGACATCTCCCCTATACCTTCCACCCTTCAC
>NC_057721.1:86723051-86729497 GCF_004010195.1 Chiloscyllium plagiosum | reverse complement strand
GCATAAGTCTACCATGGGGAACCTTATCAAATGCCTTACTAAAATCCATGTATACTACATCCATTGCTCTACCCTCATCCACATGCTTGGTCACCTCCTCAAAGAATTCAATCAGACTTGTAAGGCAAGACCTATCCTTCACAAATCCGTGCTGGCTGTCCCTAATCAAGCAGTGCCTTTCCAGATACTCATAAATCCTATCCAGAAGATTTCTTCTTCTGGTGATGAAGATTTCTCTGAGAGGTTGGTGAATATATGGAATTCTTCATCACAGGGGCCAGTTGAGGCTGGGTTGTTCAGTATTTTCAAGGCTGAGATAGACAGATTTTTAATCCACAGGGAGTCAAGCGTTAGCGTGGAGGTCCATGATCTCATTGAACGGGGAACAGGTTTTATGGGCTGATGGGACTACTTCTTCTGCCATGCCTTATTTTCTTTATAACTTCTGTTTTACTCTTTCAGACGAAAGGCAATGAAAGGCAGGCTATATTTCACAGCCAAGGCTCAAAAGGAAGGAAAGATAATGATTAAAACCCATCCCTTGGCCAGGATCTGTTGCTGTGATTTCTGTGGGTTTGAACAGGTGAGAAGAATCACAAATAAGTAGATACTTTAAAAGCAGGCACGGTTGAGTCGAGAGAAGGTGGAGGAGGTGAGACAGTCTGGAGAGCAAGGCCAGGTAGGCAGAGAAGCTGCCTCAGCGAGTGAGGGTGGAGGAGCTGCCTTGGTGAAGGGGGTGGTGGACAGATGTCTCAATGTGGGAGCTCAGGATGATGCCTCGGCAAGGGTGTTTGTGGAGGAGCTGTCTCAGTGTGGGGAGTGAGGAGGAGGTGTTTTTTTCAGTGGAAGGGCAGCAACTGTCCAGGCAGGTGGTTGAGAAGCAGCCACCAGTGAATTGGCCTGAGATGGAGGAGATGTGTGGATCAATGGAAGAGACAAGGCAATAGGACACAGACTGTGACAGAGTGTCATTCACTGAGATTCAAGAGAAGGCCAGTTGTTGGGACCATGGTGTAGAAATTGAGGACATAGAGTTGGCATAGGAATGGATATGGCCATTAAAGAATTTTCTCAATTGTAAGTTCTGTTTTGACAGCTGATTTGAGGAGGTGCCACAGAGTGTTGTGCTGTAGCCCAATGTAGGCAACAGAGCTAAAAAAAAAGGCCATATCTTTAGAAGGGAGTTCACATTGCGATTTTAGAGAGTGGGTGAGGTGTGAGGAGCGAGTGCGAGAGGAACTAATTTTGGTGCAGCTTGGATGAAGTTCAAGAGAACTTAGTTAGAGGTTTTAAGAAGCCAGCCTTGGCACTTGGGCACCCTATGGCAGACTGTATTGTGTTTCCCAAATTGGTGCTTGGCAAATGTGGGCAAAAGGGCTGAACTCTAGAGGTGTGCCCTTAATATCAAGGCCACATGTAACAGAGTGTGACATCAAGGAGCGCTAGCAGAAGTCATAGTTAACGCATAGGAAGATAGTTGTGATTGTTCCAAGTCAATCATTTTAACTTCGGGGCTGTAAGCTACATAACCAGCTTGTTACCTAGTGTCTCCATCTCTTTTGCAGGTGGATGCAGAGCAATACTACAGTGAATTGGAGGAGAAGCTAACAGATGAGTTTAATGCTGAGCGGAATCGGATTACCTTGAAAAGGCTGGGAATGGGTTTTGTAACCTTCCAGGATGAGCGGATGACAGCTGTGTGAGTGTCTGCGAGTTGAGAGATGGATATTTTGTTCATGGACTTTCCATTTGTCATTTCATGCAATTAATCTGACCCAGAATACAGTACTCCATCGCACTCTGGCACTGGTGCTACGAAATGGCCCTACACTGTCCCTTTACTCCCTGACCCTGCACTTACATTTTAAAAATTGACTTGTGGGATGTAGGCATTGCTGGCTGGCCCAGCATTTATTGCACGTCCCTAGTTAATTTTGAGAAGGTGATGATGAGCTGCCTTCTTGAACCGCTGCAGCCCATGTGCTGTAGGTTGACCAACAATGCCCTTAAGAAGGGAATTCCAGGATTTTGACTCAGTGCCACTGAAGGAACAATGATATATTTCTAAGTCAGGATGGTGAGTGCCTTAGAGAGGAACTTGCAGGTGATGATGTTCCCATCTATCTATTGCCGTTATTCTCTACATATATATGGTCATGGGTTTGGAAGATGCTGTTTAAGGATTTTGTAGATAGTGCTGCTACTGAGTGTCGGTGGTGGATGGATGTGATACCAATCAATGGGCTGCTTTATCCTGGATGGTGTCAAGCTTCTTGAGTGTTGCTGGAGCTGCACGCTCCAGGCCATACACTGTCCCTTTATTCCCTGGCCCTACACTCTTCCAGTCCCTGGCACAGATCCAGCGCTGCTCCTGAGTCTTCCAGTACTGCTGACTATATTCTAACTTATATCAAGTCTCTGGTGTTGGGGGGAACAGGAGAGGTTTACAAGAATGATCCTAAGGATGAACAGCTTGTCCTATGAGGAGTGGTTGAGGACTCTGCATCTGTACATGTATAGGCAGCTGAGATCAAGTGAATTCCTTGAGGAGTACAAAGGATATCAGAGTACACTTAAGAGAGAAATCAGAAGGTCTAAAAGGGGACATAAGGTGGCTTTGGCAGATAAGGTAAAGGAGAATCCAGAGAGATTCTACAAATACTTGAAGGGCAAAAGAGTCACTATGGAGAGAGTAGGGCCTCTTAAAGATGAACAAGATCATCTAAATGCAGAATAGGTGAGATGGGTGAGATCCAAAATGAATATTTGTTGTCAGTATTTACTGTCGAGAAAGGTATGGATGCCAGGGAACTTGGGGAAATAAACAATGATGTCTTGAAGAGTGTTCACATTACAGAAGAGATGCTGCAAGTCTTAAACCGCATTAAGGTAGATAAATCCCTGGGACCTAAGGAAGTGTATCCCAGGACTTTGTGGGAGGCTAAGGAAAAAATTGCAGGGTACCAAACTGAGATATTTGTATTATAAACAGCCACCGGTGAAGTGCCTAAAGGTTGGAGTATGGCAAATGTGCCATTATTTAAGAAAGGCTGCAGGTAAATGCCTGGGAACTACAGACCAGTGAGCTTAATGTCTGTGGTGGGTAAGTTAGAGGGGATTCTGAAAAACAGATTCTACAGGCATTTTTAGAGGCAAGCACTCATTTGGGATAGTCAGCATGGCTTTGTCTGTTTCACAAATTTGATTGAGGTTTTTGAAGGGGTGACCAAGAAAGTAAATGTGGAGCACTGGACACTGAGGGGTGACCTTCTAAAGATATGTAAAATCATGAAAGGTATAGATAAAGTAGATAACCAACAGCTTCTCTCCATGGTAGGGGACTCTAGAACTAGAGGGCATATGTTTAAGGTGAGTGGGGAAAGATTTAAAGGGATTTTAGGGGCAACGTTTTCATGCAAAGGGTGGTACGTGTATGGAATGAGCTGCCTGAGGAAGTGGTGGAGGCTGGTACAATTGCAGCATTTAAAAGGCATCTGGATGGGTATATGAATAAGAAGAGTTAGAGATATAGGACCCAAATGCTAACAAATGGGACCAGCTTAATTTAGGATATCTGCTTGGCATGGACAAGTTGGACTGAAAGGTCCATGGTGTATAACTATATGACTCTATGACACTATAACTTTCAAAAGTTGATTAGGAGAGGCTATTTGCAAGTATGGGAGAGTTGGAAATGCAATGAGATAATGAGAGTCCAGAGACAGTTAATTTCTGTTCGTGTAAAGGGCAAGGCTGGTAGGTGTAGTGACTGCTTGATCTCTAGAGAAATTGGGCCTCTGGTCAAGAAAAAGAAGGAGGCATATGTCAGGTATAGACAGCAGGGATTGAGTGAATCCCTAGAGGAGTATAAGGGCAGTAGGAGTATACTCAAGAGGGAAATCAGGAGGGCAAAGAGGGAACAAGAGATCGCTTTGGCAGTTAGAGTGAAGGAAAATCCAAAGAGATTCTACAAGTCCATTAAAGGCAAAAGAATAACTAGGGAGAGAGTAGAGCCCCTTAAAGATCAACAAGACGTGGGACTGCAGCAGAGAGGTGAGATACTAAATGAGTTTTTCTGCATCCGCATTTTCTGTAGAGACCGATATAGAAGCTAGAGAACTTAGAGAAATAAGCAGTGACATCTTGAAAACTGTCCATATTATAGACTAAAAGGAGCTGGACATCTTAAAATGTATAAAAGTGGATAAAGGTGAGAGATGAACCATATAAAGAGACCTAAGGGAAACCTTTTCATCCAGAAGGTAGTCCATATATGGAATGAACTGCCAGGGTAGTGATGGAGACTGGTAAAATTACAGCATTTAAGAATAATCTGGATGGGTAAATAAATAGAAAGGGCTAAGAGTGTTATTGACCAAATGCTGGCAAATGGGACTAGATAAATTTAGGATATCTGGTTAGCATGGATGATGTGGACTGAAGGGTCTATTTCAGTACTGTACAATTCTTTGACTCTATGAGGTGTATTCCTGAGCTTTGTGGGAAGCTAGGGAAGTGGTTGCTGGTCCCCTTGAGATATTTATATTATCAACAGCGACGTGTGAGGTGCGAGAAGATTGGAGGTTGGCTAATATGGTGCCATTATTTAAGAAAGGTGGTAAGGAAAAGCCAGTGCACTGTAGACTGGTGAGCCTGATGTCAGTGGTGGGCTAGTTGTTGGAGGGGATTCTGAGGGACAGGATTTATATGTATTTGGAAAGGCAAGGACTGATTAGGGATAGTCAACGTGCCCTTTGCATGGGAAATCATGTCTCACAAACTTGGTTGAGTTTTTGAAGAAATGACAAAGAAGATTGGTGAAGGCAGATTAGTGAATGTTGTATAATGGACTTAAGCAAAGCGTTCAATAAGGTTCTATATGATAGACTGGTTAGCAAGGTTAGATCATATGGAATCCAGGGAGAGTTAGCCATTTGGATACAAAAATGGCTTGAAGGTAGGAGACAGAGGATGGTGATGGAAGGATCTTTTTGAACTGGAGGCCAGTGGAGTGCCACAAGAATCAGTGCTGGGTCCACTGCTTTTTGTCATTTATATAAATGATTTGGATGTGAACACAGAAGGAATGGTTTGTAAGTTTACAGATGACACCAAAATTGGTTATCTCAGAGTACAATAGGACCTTGATCAGATGGGCCAATGAGCTGATAAACTGAGGAGTGGCAGATGGAGTTTAATTTAGATAAATATGAGGTGTTGCATTTTGGAAAGGCAAATCAGGGCATGATTTGTACGGGTAATGGCGGGGTGCTGGGGAGTGTTGCTGAACAAAGTGACTTTGGGATGCTGGTTCATAGTTCCTTGAAAATGGAGGTAGACAGTGTAGTGAAGAAGGCATTTCGTATGCTTGTCTTTATTGGTCAGTGCATTGAGTACAGGAGTTGGGAAGTCATGTTGCGGCTGTCCAGGACACTGGACACTTTTGGAATATGTGTTCAATTCTGGTCTCTCTGCTATGGAAAAGATGTTAAACTTGAAAAATTTCAAAAACATTTGCCAGAATGTTGCCAGGGTTGAAGGATTTGAGCTATAGGGAGAGGTTGATTAGGCTGGGGCTGTTTTCCTGGAGCATCGGAGGCTGAGGAGGTGACCTTTTGGAGGCTTATAAAATTCATGAGAGACATGGATAGGATAAACAGACAAGGTGTTTTCACTGAGGTGGGCATAGGTTTAGGGTGAGAGGAGAAAGATTTAAAAGGGACTTGAGGGGCAACCTTTTGATACAGAGGGTGGTGCGTGTATGGAATGAGCTGCCAGAGGAAGTGGTGAAGGCTGGTTTAAAAGGCACCTGGATTGGTACATCAATAGGAAGAGTTTACAGGGATATAGGTCAAATGCTGGCAAACAGGACTAGATTAATTTGGGATATCTGAGGAGCAGAAAATCGACAATTCGGGCAAAAGCCCTTCATCAGGAATAAAGCTGGGAGCGTTGGGGGTGGAGAGATAAATGGGAGGGGGGTGGGGCTGGGAAGAAAGTAGATGAGAGTGCAATAGGTGGATGGAGGTTGGAGTAAAGGTGAGAGGTCAGAGGGGAGGGTGGAGCGGATAGGTGGAAAGGAGGATTGATAAGTGGGACAGGTCATGAGGACGGTGCTGAGCTGGAAGGTTGGAACTGAGGTAATTACCTGCATCAATCAACCCCACCACCCCGAACATTTCAACTCTTCCTCCCACTCTGCTGAGGACATGCAGGTCCTGGGCCTCCTTCAACTCCACTCGCTCACCACCCAACGCCTGGAGGAAGAACGCCTCATCTTCGATCTCGGGACCCTTCAACTCCATGGCAACAATGTGGACTTCACCAGTTTCCTCATTTCCCCTCCCTTCACCTTACCCCAGCTCCAACCTTCCAGCTCAGCACCATCCTTATGACCTGTCCCACCTGTCCATCTTCCTTCCCACCTATCCATTCCACCCTCCTCT
>NC_057721.1:86697835-86722988 GCF_004010195.1 Chiloscyllium plagiosum | reverse complement strand
AATTGTTCTGAAGGGTCTGTTTCAGGGCCTGTTAAAAGTCTATGATTCTATGTGGAGTATAAGGTGGAAAACTGAGTCAGTGTTCACTTTTGCAGAAAGACTTAAAAAAGAGAGGGAGGACTGCAGATGCTGGAGATCAGAGTCAAAAAGTGTGGTGCTCGAAAAGCGCAGGGTCAGGCAGCATCCAAGGAGCAGGAGAGTCGATGTTTCAGGTATAAGCCCTTCATCATTGGTCTTACGACTGAAACCTTCCTGATGAAGGGCTTTTCCCCGAAACGTTGATTTTCCTGCTCCTTGGATGCTGCCTGACCTATTTTGCTTTTCCAGCAATACACTCTTGACTCTAATCTCCAGCATCTGCAGTACTCACTTTGGCCTTATGACCAAAATGTCAACTGTCCTACTCCTCAGATGCTGCCTGACCTGCTGTGCTTTTTCAGTGCCACATTTTTTGACACTTAAAAAAAGAGTATTATTTAATGGAGAAAACTGGATAGTTCCAAGGTGCAGAGGAATCTAGGTATTCCCGTGCATGAATTGCAAAATATTAGTATGCAGACACAGCAAGAAATTAAAAAGATTAACGGAATATTATCCTTTGTTACGAGAGGACGGATATCTTCTTTAATTATAGTGTTGGTGATACCACCAAATACTTTGTGCTGTTTTGATTTCCTTACTTAAAGAAGGGTGTTGTCCATCAGAGCATAAGACTTAGGAGCAGGAAAAGGCAATTCAGCCCATAGACTCTGCTCCTCCATTCAATGTAATCGTGACTGATCTGATAAACCACAACTCCACTTTCCTACCTTTTCCCCATAATCCTTAATTGCCTTAATGATTAAAAATCTGTTTACCTCAGCTTTGAATACAGTTGAATACAGAAGTTCCTCGCCCCCACCTCACTTGCCCATGGGGATTACGTTCCAGGACCTACTGCAGAAGCCGTAACCGCAGATTGGAGCGAACCCATTAATTTCAATGGGAAATCTACCTTCCCAGCAGTCTCCTGGTCTCTGGTGCTGGAACGTTCGCTATAATATGCTCCGGCTGTGTTAAACTACGGATAAGTGAAACCACAGGAAATGGTTCCACGGATGTGGGGACCATCCTGTATACTTAATGTTCCAAGCTCTACAGTCCTTTGTGATAAAGAATTTTTGGATTCACTATCCACTGAGAGAAGGAAATTCCTCCTCATCTGTGGTGTCAATGGACAACCCCTCAATCTGAGATTATGTCCTCTAGTCCTCGGCTCTTCTACAAAAGGACAACCTTTCCACATCTACTTTGTCAAGTCACTTAAGAAACTTTATATTTCAACAAAGTTGCCTTCATTCCTCAGAACTCCAAGGAGAACAAGCCCCATGTACTTAACCTCTGCTCAAAGGAACAAATCCATCCATATCTGGGAGTGGCCTCATAAATGTTATTTGGTCTGCTTTCAATGTCGGTATGTCATCTCCTCTGCCCAGAACCCCAGGTCATCTCCTCTGCCCAGAAACCCCAGGTCATCTCCTCTGTCCAGAACCCCAGGTCAGCTCCTCTGCCCAGAAACCCCAGGTCATCTCCTCTGCCCAGAAACCCCAGGTCATCTCCTCTGCCCAGAACCCCAGGTCATCTCCTCTGCCCAGAACCGCAGGTCATCTCCTCTGTCCAGAACCCCAGGTCAGCTTCTCTGCCCAGAAACCCCACGTCATCTCCTCTGCCTAGAAACCCCAGGTCATCTCCTCTGCCCGGAAACCCAGGTCATCTCCTCTGCCCAGAACCCCAGGTCATCTCCTCTGCCCAGAAACCCCAGGTCATCTCCTCTGCCTAGAAACCCCAGGTCATCTCTTCTGCCCAGAAACCCCAGGTCATCTCCTCTGCCCAGAACCCCAGGTCATCTCCTCTGCCCAGAAACCCCAGGTCATCTTCTCTGCCCAGAAACCCCAGGTCACCTCCTCTGCCCAGAAACCCCAGGTCATCTCCTCTGCCCAGAAACCCCAAGTCATCTCCTCTGCCCAGAAACCCCAAGTCATCTCCTCTGCCCGGAAACCCCAGGTCATCTCCTCTGCCCGGAAACCCAGGTCATCTCCTCTGCCCAGAACCCCAGGTCATCTCCTCTGCCCAGAAATCCCTCTCTTACTGCACACCCCAGGTCATCTCGTCTGCCCAGAAACACGTTCTCAAACCACTCCACCATGGACATGCAGGTCCTTGGACTCCTCCATCGCCAGACCGTAGCAACACGATGGCTGGAGGAAGAGCGCCTCATCTTCCGCCTAGGAACCCTCTAACCACAAGGGATGAACTCAGATTTCTCCAGTTTCCTCATTTCCCCTCCCCCCACCTTGTCTCAGTCCCAACCCTCGAACTCAGCACCACCTTCCTAAGGTAAAAACAATGACTGCAGATGCTGGAAACCAGATTTTGGATTAGTGGTTTTCCAGCAACACATTTTCAGCTCTGATCTCCAGCATCTGCAGTCCTCACTTTCTCCTATCATATTCGTTATATTGTATAAGGAGTCCAAACCAGATGTGGTCTGACTAAAGCTGTGTACAATTTTAGTAATATCTCCCTATTTTTATACTCCATTCTCTTTGAAATAAAGGTCGACTTTCCATTTGATTTCCTTATTATCCACTGAATTCGTAAGTTAGCTTTTATGATTTATGGGTGCAAGGATTTCTGAATCTGTATGCTGCACCAATTCATATAGCATCCAGCTCCTCTATTCTTCCAAAGTGAAAGCTTCACACTTTCCAACTTTACAGTCCATCTGCCATGTTTTTACCCATTCGATTAACCTGTGTGTATTCCTCACCCACTTGTCTTTCCACCTATTTTTGTGTCATTCAGACACCTGCTACAGTGCATTCACTGCCCCGACAAGTCATTAATATATATTGTAAATAATGTGGTTGCAGCATTTATCACTGTGGCACATGACTAGTTTCAGGCTGACATCCTGAAAGTACCCCTTTATTCCAACTCTGTCTTTTGTTAGTTAGCCAGTCCTCTGTCTGTGCTAATATACTATCTCCAAAGCTTGGGCTATTATCTCTATATGCAGGTCCTTATCAAACTGTTTCTGAAATATATTACACCCATTGCTTCCCCTTTAGTTTTCCTGCTTGATACCTCCTTAAAGAATTCTGGTAAATATGTCAGGCATGACTTCCTCTTCACAAAGCCATGCTGACTCTGCTTGATCATATAATACATTTTCAATCGCTCTGCTATTATAGCCTTTATAATAGACTATAATGTTTTCCCAAAACGGACATTAAGCCTATAGTTACCCATTTTTGTCTCCTTACCTTTTTAATAAAGATATTATGTCGGCAGTTTCCCAATCCTCTGGGACTTTCCTGAATTTATGAATTCCTGGAAGATGACTACCAGTGCAACCACTATTTCTGTAGCTACTTCCTTTAATATCCTAGGATGCATCCCATCAGGTCTGAGGCACTTAAAGGCTTTTAGCCCCATTCATTTCTCTAGCACTTCTTTTCTGGTAATATTATTATATTTATTTTCTCTTTACCTTTTGGCCCTTGAATATTTAGTAACTTTGGGTTGCTATTTGTGTCTTCTACTATAGAGATTGGCGCCATTTCCTAGTTCCTCATTTTATTTCCCAGTCTCATTCTCTAAGGGGTCTATGTTTCCTTTGGCTTTTCTTTTCCTTTTTATAAAATTAAAGAAACTCTTGCTGCCTGTCTTGATATTACTTGCAAGTTTACCCTCAAGGTTTAATTTCTCTGTCTTTATAATTTTTTAGGTTGTTTTTATTGGTTTTTAAAACTTGCTAAATCCTCTGGCTTGCTACTAATCTTTGCCACATTGATTGTTTTTTCTTTCAGATTGATTCTATCCTTAACTTCCTTGCTTAACCATAACTGGCTTATCTCCTTCCTAGAATCCTCCTCCTTCGCTGCAATATATCTTTGTTGTTAGACATGGACTATTTTCTTAGAAGTTTGCCATTGTTCCTCAACTATCTTTGCTGCTAAATTCCATCTCCAGTTCACTCTAGTCACCTCATCCCTCTGTAACTACCTCCATTTAAGCTTAGCACAGTTGTTTATTGTCCCAAGTTCCTCCCACTCAAACTGAATTTAAATTCTACCATGTTATGCTTACTGTGTCCTAGAGGATCTTTTACTCTGACTTTGTTAATTAACCCTGCCTCATTACACATCACCAGAACCAGATAATTTATTTCTCCAGGAAACTGTCCTGAATACACTCTATGGATTCTTTGTCATGGCTCTCTCTGCCAATCTGACTATCTCAATCTATGTGAAGATTAAAGTCACCCATGATTAATATACTATCTTATATACTATCATACTTATTCCATCCCAAACCATCAATGCCAGTCCACCAACATTTCCTTCCTGCTTGTCCTTTTTAAAAATCACATACCCTTGAATATTTAGATCCCACAACACCAGGTTTATTTGGAAGCACTAGTTTTCGGAGCACTGCTCCTTCATCAGGTAACTAGTGAGGCAGGATCATAAGACAAAGAATTTATAGCACAAGGTCATAGTGTCATGCAACTGATACAATATATTGAACCATCCTAGATTGCTGTTTGTTCAGTATATTGTATCAGTTGCATGACACTATGATCTTGCGTTATAAATTCTGTGTCTTATGATCCTGCCCGACTACCTGTCAAAGGATCAGTGCTCAGAAAGCTAGTGCTTCCAAATAAACCTGTTAGGCTATAACCTGATGCTGTACGATTTTTACTGTGTATGCCCTAGTCCAACACCAGCACCTCCTCATCATTTCAGATCCCTGCAGTGATCTCTCCTTGTGATCATGTCTTTGTAATGGCTATAAGGTCATACCCATTAACCTGTATTTGTGCTGTAACCCATTTAGCTTGTTCCAAATATTACTGAGCAATGAGCTGACAATTCTGTCTTTTTACCATTATTTTCATTTTTGACTCTATTTACTGCTGTTTCTCTGTGTTTGTATACCCTGCCCATTCTTAACTCAGTCAAAACGTATGATGCTGGAAAAGCACAGCCGGTCAGGCAGCATCCGATGAGCAGGAGAGTCGACATTTCAAGCATAAACCCTTCATCAGGAATGTGAGGGGTTCCCAAGGGGGCTGAGAGATAAATGGGAAGGGGGTGGAACTAGGGGCAAGGTAACTGGGAATGCAATAGGTAGATGAAGGTGAGAGGTGATGGTGATAGCTTGGAGCAGTGGGTGGAACGGATAGGTGGGAATGAAGATGGACAGGTAGGACAGTTCAGGAGGGTTGGACCTGGGATAAGGTGGGAGGAGGAGAAATGAGGAAACTGGTGAAATCCACCTTGATCCCCTGTGGTTGGAGGGTACCAAGGCGGACGATGAGACGTTTTTCCTCCAGGTGTCGAGTGTCTGGAATTTGACAGTGGAGGAGGCCCAGGACTTGCATTCCTTGGCAGGGTGGGAGGGGGAGCTGAAGTGTTCAGCCACGGGGCGGTGGGGTTGATTGGTGCGTGTGTACCAGAGATGTTCGCTGAAATGTTCTGCAAGTTGGTGTCCTGTTTCCCCAATGTAAAGGAGACCACATCGAGAGCAACGGACACAGTAGCTGATGTGTGTGGAGGTGCAGGAAAATTTCTGTTGGATGTGCAAGGATTCCCCAGGATCCCGAATGGAGGTGAGGGGAGGAGGTATGGGCACAGGTTTTGTATGTCCCTACCCGCCACTTTCAGCATTCCGCATCTCTGTAAAATTGTGGTTATTTGATTTGTCAGGACACTGGTCCCAGCACAGTTCAAGTGAAACCACAACATCAGAACCACTCCCTTCTACCCAGCACTGTGCCAGTAGCCCATACGTTAAAGTCCATTATACCAGCTCTGATCTTTGAGCCACGCATTTAACTGTTTGACTTTCTTTACCTTATCCCAGTTTACCCTTCATTCAGGAGGTAACCCAGAGATTATTACTTTTGAGGTTCTGCCTTTCAATTTAGGTCCTAACTGTTCAGAGTTTTTCAATGAAACCTCCTTTTTAATCCTGCCAATGTCATTGATACCAATTTGGCCAGTGACCATGAGAACGATGCTCTCCCTCTCTAAGTCTCTCAGCCCTGAGGAGATGTCCTTAACCCTGGGACTGAACAGGTAACTGGGCTCCTGCTCATGGCTGCAGAGAACGTATCTATCCCTTTGATTACAGTGACTCCTACCACTACAACATAGCTATTTCCTTCTTCAACTTGAATGGCTCCCTGTACAAAAGTGCCATAGTCAGTTTGCTCATCCTCCCTGCAGTTCCCACTCTCATCTGCACAGTTTGCAAGAACCTTATAACTGCTGGACAATTGCAGTTCTCGCGCCTGCCTCACAACCACCTGAACTGATCACAGACCAATTTTGAATGACCTAATCAGAACGATATGATTGTCAGATAACTTCCCTTTCCTGATGTGATGCAATGTCTGCAGCTCAGACTCCAGATCCTCAGCTCGGATCTGAAGTTCCTCGAGTTACAAACATTTCCTGCAGATCTTTTCACTCGGGATCACATTGGTGTCCAACAGCTTCCAGGTGTTGCAGGAGCAACACATCACCTGTGTTGTCATCACTGTTGGATTTGATTTAACTTACAAATTAATTACTCGAGATTCCCTGCCCTTTACACTTCATTATACTGATATGTTGTTTTTAATAAACTAAGACAGAAAAAGAATCACCATTATCAATCTAATAGTCATTTTTAAGAAACGAAAGAAGAAGATGCTAGAGACCTAGCATTAACTGAAGACCTGACTTTTATTTTAACAACTAGGAATATTCACCTATTGTACTCACCAATCAGCTTCCTTCCCTTTCCTTGTGTCAAGCTGTGGTTTGTGACATTGCTGTGCAGTTGGCCTCCCTGCAGGTAGGTCATTTAACCCCTCCCACTCACCTCCTGCTGTGCAAAGTTTACTTCTAGCAGTAAACCCAAGATAAAACACCTCTTCCTCACTATGCAACAAGTTTCCATTTTACTAATTGTAGTCATCTCTGAGGGCTGTGGAATCTTAATCATTGTTTCAGACAGAAATAATTACATGTCTGGATACAAATGACCTCATGATATATGGAGATTAGATTAGATTCCCTACAGTGTAGAAACAGGCCCTTCAGCCCAACAAGTCCACACCAACCCTCCGAAGAGCAACCCACCCAGACCCATTCCCTCCTGACTAATGCACTTAACACTATGGGCAATTTAGCATGGCCAATTCCCTTAACCTGCACATCTTAGGATGACACACGCAGATACGGGGAGAATGTGCAAACATTGCACAGATAGTTGTCCGAGGCGGGAATTGAACCCAGGTCCCTGGCGCTGTGAGGCAGCAGTGCTAACCACTGAGCCACTGTGCTGCCCTGCCTAGATATTGTAGGAAAGTGGCATTGAGGTAGATGTCCAGCAATAATTTAATTGGCAGAACAGGCTTGTTGGGTTGAATAAGCTTATTCTTGTTCCTATATTCTTCAGTTTCCATCATAATAACTATTTGTCAGAAAAACTATTGTTTCACCTTCCCTATAATTGTTTTGCTAATGACCTCAGATCTGTGGCCTCACAGTGGGAATGGTTTCTCATTATTTAATCTAACAAAACCATTGATGATTTTGAATAAAAATAAAAGATAATCAAATGTCCCCTGAACCTCCCCTGCTGTAAAAGGAACAAGCCCATCCTCACCGGTCTCTCCACATAACTGAAGTTCTCCATCTTTGGAACCATGCTAATAAGTCTCTGCATTATCTCCCTGGATAGTAGCTTCAAAAGTACGGCACAGTGGGACAGTGGTTAGCACTGCTGCCTCACAGCGCCAGAGACCCGGGTTCAATTCCCGACTCAGGCGACTGACTGTGTGGAGTTTGCACGTTCTCCCCGTGCCTGCGTGGGTTTCCTCCGGGTGCTCCGGTTTCCTCCCACAGTCCAAAGATGTGCAGGTCAGGTGAATTGGCCATGCTAAATTGCCCATAGTGTTAGGTAAGGGGTAAATGTAGGGGTATGGGTGGGTTGCGCTTCGGTGGGGCGGTGTGGACTTGTTGGGCCGAAGGGCCTGTTTCCACACTGTAAGTAATCTAATCTAATCTAAATACTGTACCCAAAATTGAACAGAGTTGTATAGCTATGTCTGATTATACTTTTATAAATATTTAACTTACTTGCTTCTTTGTCACATGTTATGTGCATTGTGGAAAGGACATGACCGGTTGACCCATTGAAAACAACAAATGCTGGACATCATAGTGGGTCAGGCAGCATCCACGGAGAGAGAGCAAGCAAATGTTTCGAGTTTAGATGACTCTTCATCAGAGCTGATAAGAAGTCCATGTCAGCTGTGATGAAGAGTCATCTAGACTTGAAATGTTAGCTTGCTGTCTCCATGGATGCTGCCTGACCTACTGTGATCTCCAGCATTTGATGTTTTCAGTACAGATTCCAGCATCTGCAGTAATTTGCTCCTAAGCTGACTGACCCACTCCTGTTTCTATATTTTTTGACTATAGTTCATGCATAGCTATCGTCCCATAACTTGGTCTGTAGTTTTTAAAAATGTTTTCATGTCTTTATGAAGAAAGGTTGAGGGAGCTAGGGCTTTTCTCATTGGAGCAAAGAAGGATGAGAGGAGACTTGATAGAGGTATACAAGATGTTGACAGGCAGGGATAGAGTGGAAAGCCAGAGATGTTTTTTTCCCAGCGTGGAAATATCTATAACGAGGGTACATAATTTTAAGGTGATTGGAAGGAAGGACTAGAGGAGATGTCCGAGGTCGGTTCTTTAGTCAGTGAGTGATGGGTGTGTGGAATGCACTGTCAGCAGTGGTAGTAGAGTCAGATACATTAGGGACATTTAAGCAATTCTTCGATAGGCACATTGAAAATAGTACAATGAAGTATATGTAGGTTAGTCTGATTTTAGAGTAGGATAAAAGACTGGCACAATATCGAGGGCCAAAGGGCCTGTATTGTGCTGTACTGTTCTATGTTCTGTGTCTGTGGGTGTCACTGGCTAGGCCAGCATTTATTGGCCCAATTGCTCAGAGGGCAGTAAGCTAAGGGTCAAGCTCTTTGCTGTGTCTGGAGTGTTATGAAATTGAAGGCATATACTGTACCTTTAAGAGAATGTGAAAGTTGTTGGCAGTGAGAATTAGCAAGCACCTGTTGTGTGACTGATGAGCAGTCTCAGAATGTACTGGATAGTTGAAAATATGTAAGATTTGGCTGCTATGTTCACTAACCTCTTTGCTAGATTTAAGTTATGCCCCAAGATACTAAAACCCAATCAAATTTGAATTTTATTGTTTTGACAACATCAAACCAATGAGACGATCAGATGTTTGGGGCATAAATAAGCCGGCAATTTGAAAGTTAGCATGAGAAAGAGCGACAACTTGCCATCGAGAGGAAGACTGCCATTAAAAACACTCTCTATCAAAGGTATCTTTTTCATATTAAACATTTTTGCAGCAAAAGACCAAAGATGACCCAGGGAGATCTGCAGCTGAAAGAAGATCAACACCAACAACTACAGCTGCTGGGTGGTTTTGAAAATTAAGTTGATGTAATTTTAATAGGGGCTTGTATTGGAGCAGTATGTTGTTATAGAGTTGGATAACAACCTTTAAGAGAAAAGAGGCTTAGAGTTGTAAATAGTTGTTAAGTTCAGTTTTAGAGTGTAAAGAATAAATTTTTTTTCTTTAAATAGAGGAAGTTGGGAGTTCTGTATCACAGACTTTAACAGATTATAAGGCAAGGTGAGCTTTTCTGGGTGTTTGCTTTAATTAGCAGAAGGGTTCACCTCTGTGTCATAACAGTTTGGGGGTTCAGGTCCAAGATTTGGACAGATTGAGTCAGATCCAATCTGTGATTTGGACAGATTTGGGGTACAAAAGATACCAGCAGATTTAAATACTCGCTGATTAGTATCCTAGATCTTTAAATAAAATGTAGGTGAGACAATTTGTTTAATTTTGGTTACTTGTGATTGGTTAAATTCAAAGTGAGAGAAATGGTTCTTAAGATTGCTAAAGAGGATCTGGGGTTTGAAGATGATTCCCAAATTGGCCAAGGAAGCTCAGAAGAACAGAAAAAAGAGCATACTTTTAGAATTAGCAAAGAGGTTAGATTTGGGTTTAACCAAGGACAAAAGTAAAGCTGAAATTGTAAGGGAGTTACTCAAACACTTAGGTGTGTCAGAGAAGCAGAGAAGTGCAGAAGAGACATAGATGGAGTCATAGAGATGTACAGCATGGAAACAGACCCTTCGGTCCAACCTGTCCATACCGACTAGATATCCCAACCCAATCTAGTCCCACCTGCCAGCACCTGGCCCATATCCCTCCAAACCTTTCCTATTCATATACCCATCCAAATGCCTTTTAAATATTGCAATTGTACCAGCCTCCACCACTTCCTCTGGCAGCTCATTCCATACACGTTACACCTTCTGCATGAGAAAGTTACCCTTTAGGTCCTTTTTATATCTTTCCCCTCCCACCCTAAATGTATGCCTTCTAGTTCTGGACTCCCACACTCAGGGAAAAGACCTTTTCAGTTTACCCGATACCTGTCCTTCATGATATTATAAACCTCTATAACGTCACCCCTCAGCCTCCGACTCTTAAGGGAAAACAGCCCTAGCCTATTCAACTTCTCAATTCCTCCAATCTTTTCAATATCTTTGTATATCTTCTCTGAACCCTTTCAAGTTTCACAAGATTTTTCCGATAGGAAGGAGACCAGAATTGCACGCAATATTCCAAAAGTAGCGGAACCAATGTCCTGTACAGCCGCAAAACTTAAATTACAATTGAGGAAAATGGAGTTTGAAGATAAACAGAGAGAGGAAAAAGAAAGGGAGAGAGAAAGAAAAGGAGAGAGAGGAGAAAGAGAGAGAGAGAAAGAAAAAAGAAGAGAGAAGATTTGTAGCTGAGCAAAGAGAGAAGGAAGCAAGAGAAAGAGAGAGAAGAAAGAGAGCGCGAAAAAGAGAAAAGGAAGAGAAAAGGAGAGAGAATTTGAACTTCAGAAGTTGCGAATTAGTCAGGAAAGTCAAGTTAACAGGATGGAAATGAAGAGAGGAGGCAATGATATACACAAATATGTTAAAACATTGCCACATTTGATGAGAAAGATGTCGAAATCATCTTTATTTCATTTGAAAAATTGGCTAGGCAGATGGAGTGGTCAGAGGACTTGTGAGTAATGCTAGTTCAGGCTAAGCTGGTAGGCAGAGCTAGTGAGGTATTTGCAGCGCTGACAGATGAGGGGTCAGGAGGCTATGAAGATGTCAACCAGGCATTTCTGAGTGCATATGAATTGATACCAGAAGCATATAGACAGTGGTTCAGAAACATAAAGAAGGAACCAGGCCAGACTTGTGTTGAGTTTGAAAGAATTAACCATAGTAAGTTTGGTAGGTGGGTGCGGGCCTTAAAAAAAGATGAGAAAATGAGGACTGCAGATGCTGGAGATCAGGGTTGAGAGTGTGGTGCTGGAAAAGCACAGCAGGTCAGACAGCATCTACGAGCAGGAGAATCAACGTTGCAGAAATAAGCCCTTCATCAGGAATGGATGAAGGTCTTATGCCTGAAACGTCGATTCTCCTGCTCCTCGGATGCTGCCTGACCTGCTGTGCTTTTCCAGCACCATACTCTGGACTCTTAAAAATAGGTAATGCCTATGAGGCTCTAAGAGAAAGTATTCAACTGGAGGAGTTTGAAAACTCACTTCCCGAGATGATAAGAATTCATGTGGATGAACAGAAAGTTCAAGAATGAGAAGAGCAGCAGAGATGGCAGATGAATATACATTCGTGCATCAGGCAAAGTTTAGCTTCAGGCAAGAATTTCATTCTGTGAGGAATATAAATTGGGAGAAGGGGAGATCCTACACTACAAAATAAAGAGTAGAGAACACTGGTAATTGTTTACCACAGGTTAAAAAAGAAATCCAAGGGGGTGGAAAGGAGGTGAATGGCCTCAGGTGTTTCTACTGTGGTAAAGTGGGACACAGTGCTGGTGGTTTAAGAAGGGCAAAAGTGAAAAAGGTGTTTTCGCTGCCAGAAAGTGGGACATGTAAAGATGCAGTGCTGGTCGTTAAAGAAAGGGGAAAAGATGTGGTTAATAAAAAGCTAATCCAGTGGCATTAGTGAAAATAGTAAAGGAGACCCAGTGAAACGTCGAGGAGCTGCAGTGAGTGTCCAGCCTGGAAAGGGGCTGGGTATGGAGTTAGTGCCTGATCTCCACAAAGAATTTGCCTCTGTGGGTAAAGTTTACTCAGAAAGAACGGGGAGAAGGGAAAGAAGTTATAATTTTGAGAAATACAGGATCTAACCAGTCTGTTATTGTAAGAGATGAACATATTAGCACTCTTTCTGACCTGTTACCTGAGAGGTAATTGTGGGCTAGATGGACAGAAATTTAGCGATCCCCTATGTAAGAGCAGGTTGGAGTGCCAAATCCATACTGGGGAAGTAACAGTGGAAGTGATTGACAGAGTTTAGTTCCAGGAATACAATTTGTTCTTGGGAATGATTTAGTAGGATCCAAGGTGGGAGTAACACCCCTTGTTGTGGAGAAGCAAAAGGAAGACCAGGGAATGGAGGACTTAAAAGAAAAATACCCTTGAATTTTCCCAGACTGTGTAGTAACAAGATCCCACTATTATAAGTCACAGCATGAAGAAAAAAACTACTTTTTGAGAAAAAAGAACTATCCCTGATATCTGTCCTCAATCTATCATCCCTCAATTTAAAGCCATGTCCCCTCTTGTTAGCCTTCACCATGCGAGGAGAAAGGCTCTCACTGTCCACCCTAACTATACGTGGATGAATCCTCAGAAAAGAAGGCAGAGAATATTCTTGAGGGTTATTATCTTAAAGATCGAATCCTACAATGAAAATAAAGACCACATGCAGAGGAGAACTGGGCAGAAGTGCATCAGATTGTTTTGCTGGTAGCATACAGATAGGAAGTGTTACAGGTAGCACATGAACTACCAGTAGGAAGTCACCTAGGTGTACGGAAGACTCAAGTAAGGTACAAAACCATTTCTATTGGCCTGGAATGCACAAGGATGTGGTTACCTTTTGCCGTACATGTCATACGTGCCAAATGGTAGGTAAGCCCCAGGCGATAGTAAAACCCGCCCCTTTGTTGCCAATTCCCGCATTTGAAGAACCTTACATGCAGGTTATGTTTGACTGTGTACGTCCCCTCCTGAAAACTAAAAGTGGGAACCAGTAATTGTTAACTATAATGGATGTGTCGACCAGATTTCCGGAGGCAGTTCCATTATGGAGTATTAAGGCAAAAAGGGTGGTAGAGGAGTTAGTAGCTTTCTTCATGTGTATGGGCTACCCAGAGAGATACAATCAGACCAAGGCTAGGTCTGTTTAAGGAGGTTATACAACATTTGAAGCGCGTATCATCCTGAATTCCAGGGACATATAGAAAGGTGGCATCAGACCCTTAATACCATGTTAAGAGCGTACTTGAATGCCGAATATAGAATTAAAGACAGGATTCTTTGCAGTGTGGGCGGACAGCAGGATCTTGGTGTCCAAGTGCATAGATCCCTTGACATTGCCACCCAAGTGGGCGGCACGGTAGCACAGTGGTTATGGGCGGCACGGTAGCACAGTGGTTATGGGCGGCACGGTAGCACAGTGGTTAGCACTGCTGCTTCACAGCGCCAGATACCCGGGTTCAATTCCCGCCTCAGGCGACTCTCTGTGTGGAGTTTGCACATTCTCCCCGTGTCTGCGTGGGTTTCCTCCGGGTGCTCCGGTTTCCTCCCACAATCCAAAAATGTGCAGGGGTTAGGTGAATTGGCCATGCTAAATTGCCCGTAGTGTTAGGTGAAGGGGTAAATGTAGGAGAATGGGTCTGGGTGGGTTACGCTTCGGCGGGTCGGTGTGGACTTGTTGGGCCGAAGGGCCTGTTTCCACACTGTAAGTAATCTAATCTAATCTAATCTAAAAAAAAAGTGGATAGGGCTATTAAGAAAACATATAGTGTTTTGGCTTTCATTAACAGGGGGGTCGAGTTTAAGAGCTGGGAGGTTTTGCTGCAGCTCTATAAAACCCTGGTGAGACCACACTTGGAATATTGTGTCCAGTTCTGTTGCCCTATTATCGCAAAGATACAGAGGTTTTGGAGAGGGTGCAAAGAAGATTTGTCAGGATGCTGCCTGGACTGGAGGGCTTGTCTTATGAAGAGAGGTTGACTAGGCTCGGACTTTTCTCTCCGGGCAGAAGGAGGAAGAGAGGTGATCTGATCAAGGTGTACAAGGTAGTGAGAGGCATGGATTGAGTCGATAGCCAGAGACTTTCCCCAGGGCAGGACTGACTGACGTGAGGGGTCATAGTCTTAATGTATTAGGAGGAAGGTATAGAGGAGACATCAGAGGTAGGTTCTTTACACAGAGAGTTGTGAGTGCATGGAATGCATTGCCAGCGGTGGTGGTGGAAGCAGAGTCATTGGGGACATTTAAGTGACTGGTGGGCATGCACATGGACAGCAGTGAATTGAGGGGTGCGTAGGTTAGGTTGTTTTATTTTAGTTTAAGATTAATCCTTGGCGCAACATCGTGGGCTGAAGGGCCTGCTCTGTGCTGTACTTTTCTCTGTTCTATGTTCTGTCAGGATTTCCCCAATGATTGAGATAAAGGTATCCCATTCATATTGTTTGCCATTAGAGTTGCCATTAGGGTGGTGCAGGCTCGAAGGGCAGAATGGCCTACTCCTGCACCTATTGTCTATTGCCCCAAATGAATCTACTTAGTTGATTCCCTTTTAGTTAATATTCAGACATGAAGTGAGACGCCCTTTGAAAATACTTAAAGAGAAATTGACAGGACCGAAGTCAGAGGTCTCACACTCGGATTATGTATCTGAGGTGAGGGTGAAATTAAATCGGGTAGGTGAGTTAGCTAAACAGCACCTGAACAGGGCACAGCATAGAATGAAGCAGGTGGCAGATAAAAACTCTGAAATTTGGACATTTTATCCGTGAGGATGATGTTTCAGTATTATTATCAGTGTTAGGAGATCCCTTAAAAGCCAGGTTTAGTGGTCCCTGCCAAATTGAGAAAAAATTGAGTCAGATAAACTATCTAGTAAAGATGCTGGATAGAAAAAACTGTATCGGGTATGTCATGTGAATGTGTTGCAATCATATAATAGAAAGAGGGAACTGGAGGAACAGGTGTTAGTTACTACCCTGCAGTGTGAGGATTCAAATCCAGATGTTGTGGAGTTTGATGTCCCTCAAAATAATGACTAAGTCCCTGAGGAGTGGGATAGGTGAGTGAGCTATCTGCCTCAGGAGCAAAGAACCCAGTTGAAAGGTTGGTTGCAGCAGTATGCAGACACATGCAGGAATAAGATGGGGAGGACTAATGCTATTGTGCATGTGGTGGAAGTTGGAAATGCTGTTCTGATAAAACAACACGCGTACAGACTTAATCCTTTCAAAGCCACACAGATTCAGTGCTCAATGAAGATATCAGCGAACCGAGTCAGAGTGAATGGAATCCGGCGATCGTGTTTGTTCCCAAACCAGGCGGTACTCAACGATTTAGTGTGGACTATCGGAAGGTTAACGCCATAACAAAATCGACTCATACCCAATACCAAGATTGGAGGACTTCTAGAGAAAGTTGGATAAGCCAGTTACATCACAAAGTTGGACTTAGTGCGTGGTTATTGGCAGGTACCTTTATCAGAGAAAGTGAAAGAAGTTTCTGTGTTTGTAACCCCACATGGGTTATACCAATTCAATGTGATGTCCTTTGGAATGAAGAACACACTGGCCACATTCCAAAGACTCATAAACAGAGGTGTGGCTGGATTAACAAACTGTGGAGTCTATCTGGATGATGTGGTGATCTTTAGTGAGTTATGGAAAGATCACATGGTACAGTACACAGAGCTCTTTAAACTATTCAGAGAAACAGAACTGGTAATAAACTTAAAGAAAACGGAATTTGCGAAAGCAGATTGTTCTTGAGATATAACATCAGTCATGGAAGGTTGACCCCACAGAATGCAAAGACAAAGGCCATCGAGGAATTTCCACAATCAACCTTGAAGAAAGGTGCTTTGATTTTTTTGGACTAAGTGGATTCTACCGGAAGTTTATTCCAAACTTCAGCAGCGTAGTGGCACTGCTAACAGATTTACTGAAGAAGAACTCAAAATTTTGGTGGACAGGACAATGCTAGGAGGCATTTGACAATTTAAAAGCAGTATTAACTGCCACACCAGTTTTAGCTACACCAAAGGCATATACTGTACCTTTAAGAAAGGGTGAAAGTTGTTGGCGGTGAGAGTTTGCAGGCACCTGTCATGTGACTGACTAGCAGTCTCAGAGTGTACTGGACAATTGAAAATATGTAACACTTGGCTGCTATTGTTCACAACAGTTTGAATTGAACCAATCAGTTTAAATTATGCCCCAGGATACTAAAACCCAATTGATTTTGAAATTTACTGTTTTGACAAATTCCCCCCCCCCAAATGAGACGATCAGATGTTTTGGATATAAATAAGCCAGCAGTTTGAGAATTAGCCTGAGAGAGAGCTACAACCTGCCATCTAGAAAAAGACTTCAATTCAAAACACTCTCTATCAAAGGTAGCTTTTTCATATGAAACATTTTTGCAGCAAAAGACCAAAGATGACCTAGGGAGATCTGCAGCTGAAAGAAGATCAACACCAACAACTACAGCTGCTGGGTGGTTTTGAAAATTAAGTTGATGTAATTTTAATAGGGGCTTGTATTGGAGCAGTATGTTGTTATAGAGTTGGAGGTAGATAACAACCTTTAAGAGAAAGGAGGCTTAGAGTTGTAAATAATTGTTAAGTTCAGTTTTAGAGTTTAAAGAATAAATTGATTTTTTTTCTTTAAATAGAGGAAGTTGGGAGTTCTCTATCACTCAGACTTTAACAGATTATGAGGCAAGATGATCTTTTCTGGGTGTTTGTTTTAATTAGCAGAAGCGTTCACCCCCCCGTGTTGTAACAGGAGTCACATGTAGACCGGACCAGGTAACGACGGCTGATTTCCATCCTAAAGGACAGCAGTGGCCTGATTGTATTTGTGATAATTGGCATAGTAACCATTATTTTAGCCTTTCTTTCCTGATTTTTAAACTGTATTCTGATTGCATCATCTACCACGATAGCATTTAAATCCATAACTCCAGAATGTTAGTGTGGGGTTCTGCATTATAGCTGTACTAGCCCAGTGACATTGCCTCAATGCTACTACCTCCTAGAGCAATAGCCATGTTTCTTCCATTCTTGCTTCCCACTCAATGGCTCCTGTACTTGTATTTCTGTTTTTCAGCATTGTGAAGCACTACCAGCACAGCCGATGCCGATATCAGCCACAGCAGTCCAGTGTCACGACTGTCATCAAGTCTTATAGATGGGATGTGAGATATGCTCCAGCACTGAGCGACATTATCTGGTAGGATTCAAATTCCTGTGAAGCAACATTTGCAAGTCAGGATAGCGTGTTGCTTGGAGGGGAACTTGCTTGCGGTTATCTTCCCATGTATCTGCTGCCCCTGTCCTTTTAGATGGTTGTGGACATGGGGTTTTGAGAGTGCTACTGAAGGAACCTTGGTGAATTGTTGAAGTGCATCCTTTGGGTGATACAAACTGGATCCATTTCCATTGGTAGTATAGGGAGTGAATGATTAATGTGATGCCTGTTAACAAAAATTGAAGTGTGGAGAATTACAATAAACTTAATTGGCTTTGATAGGAAATTACTTAAGACATCAGAACAAAATGTGGGGATAATGATTGAGAACTGGTTGTTCTGCTATAATGTGACAGCTGCATTTCTCTGCAACCTTATACTGTAGAAAATCGCGCTATAGAAAACCACTATAGAGAATTGTTCTGTAGAAGATCACTATAGAAAATCATTGTACCTGTTCAGTTGAAAGTTTGTGTTTTCCAAACAGCATCCACAATTTGTCAATAGTGTTATAGCCAATTCATGTTGACAAACCAGAACAACTGTACTTTGATTCATGAGAAGTGCCAGAAATCTTTTCTCGGGCCCCAGCTTATCACTATCTTTCTGAATAACTAAGTAAATAGTGCAGTTGAGCTGAGAACATAGAATCAAGAATCACAGAATTGTTATAGCATAGAAGGAGACCATTTGGCCCATCATCTGTGTAACCGCTCTTCAGATGAACCTCATTGCCTGCTTTTTCCCCACACATCTGCACACCATTTCTATCCAAATAACCATCCGATGTCCTCTTGAATGCCTGAGTTGAACCTGCCTCTGCTATATTTCTAGGCAGTGTCGTCCAAATCCTAATTACACAGTAAATGAAGAAGTTTTTTTCTTGCAATACTCTAACTTCTTATGCATATCACTCAGATTTGTGCCCTCTCTTATTTGTTCCTTTAATAAGTGGAAATATCTTCTCCATTTCTACTCTATCCAGCCTGCTCATGATTTTGAAAACCTCTATCAAATCTCCTCTCAGCCTTCTCTCATACTTCTATCCTCAAAACTGAAGTTTCTCATTTCTTGAACCATTCTTGTAAAATTGCTTCTGTCCTCTTTCCAATGAATTCATATCTTTCCTTTCATGTGGTGACCGCTACTGCACACAGTACGCCAGCTGAAGTCTAACATATACCTTGTACAAGTTCAGCATCATCTCGTTGTTCTTGTACTCAATGCCCCTCATAAAGCCAAGGACACTGTATACTTTATTAACATGATTAGATATAGGAGCAGAATTTGGCTCATTGAGTCTTCTCCACCGTTTGACAATGGCTGATACATTTCTCAAACTCATTCTTCTCCTCATAACCTTTAATTTCTTTACTAATCAAGAACCTAACTATCTCTGTCTTAAATGCATTCAATGATTTGGTCTCCACAGCCTTCTATGACAATGAGATCTACAGATTCACCACCCTCTGACTGAAATAATTCCTCATCATCTCAGTTCGAAAGAATCATCTCTTCTGATGCTGTGTCCTCTGTCCTAGCTTTCTTACTTGTGGAAACATCTTGTCCACAACCACTGTATCCTGACCTTTCAGTATTCTGTACATTTCAATCAGATCCCTCCTCATCCTTCTAAATTCCATCATGTACAGACCCAGAGTCCTCAAGTTCTCCTCGTATGACAAACCCATCATTCCTAGGATCTTTCTTCTGAACCTCCTCTGGACCCTTTCCAAGGCCAACACATCCTTCCTTAGATATGAGGCCCAAAATTGCTCACAATATTCCAAAAACTCCCTCCACCTGTCCTGCCACCTTCAATGATCTGTTCATATATATTCCCAATTCCCTCTGCTCCTGCATCTCCTATAGAATTGAATTCCTTATTTTATATTGCCTGTCAAAGTTCTTCCTACCAAAGTACATCACCTCACATTTCTCTGTATTGAACTTCATCTGCCACCCATCTGCCACTCCACCACCTTAACATAGAAACATAGGAGCAGAGGTAAGCCATTTGACATCTAAAGCCTGCTTTGCTATTCAATATGATCATGGTTAATCATTGAGCTCAATACCCCAATCCTGCCCTTCCCATAAACAAAGTTGCTCCTTCTTGTAAATGTAATGTTTTGGCCTCAACCACTTCCTCTGATAGTGAATTCAACTGGGTTATCATCTCTGGGTGAAGACATTTCTCCTCATCTCAGTCTGAAAAGGTTTACCTCTGATCCTTAAACTATGACCCCTGGTTTTACACTCCCTCACCATTGGGGATCTCCTTCCTGCATCTAACCTGTCCAATCATGTTAGAATTTTATAGGTTTCTGTGAGATCCTCCATCATTCTTCAAAACTCCAGTGAGTACAATCCTAGCCAACTCGGTCTCTCCTCCTATGTCAGTCCTGCCATCCCAAGAGTCAATTTGGTAAACCTTTGCTGCATTCCCTCTAAAATAAGAACATTCTTCCTCAGATAAGGTGACACAGTATTTGAGATGTGGCTTCCCCCATGTCCTGCATAATTGCAGTAAGACATTCTTGTTCCTGTACATGAATCCTCTCACTATGAAAGCCAACATACTGTTTACCTCCTTTACTGCCTGCTGCATCTGAGCACTTACTTTCAGCAACTGGTGCATAAGGACACCCAGATCCTGATGATCATTCTCATCTCTCAAGTTACAGCCATTCAGATAATATTCTGCCTTCCTATTTTTGCTACCATAATGGATAACATCACATTTATCCAATGTATATTGCATTTTGCCCTCCATTAACCCACTCAGTCAACATGCCCAAATCACACTGCTACATCTTTGCATCCCACCTCACGGTTCACCGTTCCACCCAGTTTTATGTCATCTCCAAATTTTGAGATGTTATGTTTAGTTCCCTCATTGAAGCCAAATAAATCTCTTATCATGTATTGTGAATAACTGGAGTCCTAATACTGAACCCTGCAGTACCGCCCAAGTCACTACCTGCCATTCAAAAAGAGACTCATTCATTCCGATTCTTTGTTTCCTATCTGCTAATCAGTTTTTATCCATCTCAATAACTATCCCAACTCATTTGCTTTAATTTTATACGTTAATCTCTTATGTGGGACTTTTGTTGAAAGACTTCTGAAAGTCCAAATAACCAATATTGACTGGCGCCCCTTGAACTCTACTTGTTACATCCTCAAAGAATTCCAGTAGATTTGTCAAGGATGATTTCCCTTCGTAAATCCATGCTGACTTGTCAATGTCCTTTTGAATTTCTACAATGTCCTCCTCAAAGTTTACAATTCTTGCAAGTTTTGTGTCAATTGACCCTGCATATCAAGCTCTAGATCATTAATACATACCAAAAAAACAAGGGTCCAAATAAAGACCTCTGGTGAACTTCACTACAAACCTTCCCCAGCCTGAAAATATCCATTTACCATTACTATGTTTCCTATTACTCAGCCAATTTTCTATCTGTGTTGATACTATTCCTTTTATATCATGGTCTATCATTTTTCCTCACAAGTCTGTTGTATAACACCAGTCTAAATATCTTCTGAAGATCCATGACTACCATGTCAACAGTGTTACTCTCATCAAGGCTTTCTGTTACCTCTTCAAAGAATTTCTGCAAGTTATTTAAACATGATTTCCCCTCAGAGTTTCATATTATCCTGTCCATATCTTTTTCCATTTGACTACTAATTCTGTGCTGAGTAATTGTTTCTAGGAGTTTTCCCACAATTAAAGTTAAATTAACTGGCCTACAATTGCTGGGGTTATCCTTATAACCCTTCTTAAACAAGGCAGTAATGTCAGCAATTCTCTTGTCTTCTGGCAACTACTCTGAGTCTAGGGAAGACGGAAAAGTTTTTGCCATTACTTTCTTCAAATTCCAGGTGGACACATGGGTATGATATGACAGCTATCATTGCAACCTGGATTAAAGAAGGTAGGAATTGCAGTTCAACATTCCTTATCTCAGGATTTTAGTTGGATGGAAAAATAGAGATTACAACAGAGAAATGCAATATTGAAGAAGAGAGGAAAGGCTGGAAAGATCAATCCATATGCTGCCTGGACTGTAATGGCACTAGTACTGGTGTTCCTGTATGGTAATGGTGCTAATGTTGGTGTTCCTGGACTGAAACAGTGCTGGTATGGATTTGCCTGGGCTGGAATGGTGCTGGTGTGGGTGTAGCTGGACTGTACTGGTGCTAGTGTGGGTGTGCACGGGCCATAACGGTGCTAGTGTCGGTGTGCCTGGACTATAATGGTGCAGATGTGGGTGTTCCTGGACAGTAACACTGCTGGTGTGGGTGTGCCTGGGCTGTAACGGTGCTAGTGTGGGTGTGCCAAGGCTGTAACGGTGCTAGTCTGGGTGTGCCTGGGCTGTAACTGTGCTAGTGTGGGTGTGCACGGGCTATAACGGTACTAGTGTGGGTGTGCCTGGGCTGTAAATGTGCTAGTGTGGGTGTGCACGGGCTGTAACGATGCTAGTGTGGGTGTGCATGGGCTGTAGCGGTGCTAGTGTGTGTGTGCCTGGGATGTAACGGTGCTAGAGTGGGTGCGCATGGGCTGTAATGCTGCTAGTGGGGGTGTGCACGGGCTGTAACGCAGCTAGTCTGGGTGTGCACGGGCTGTAACGCAGCTAGTCTGGGTGTGCACGGGCTGTAACAGTGCTAGTGTGGGTGTGCCTGGGCTGTAACGCTGCTAGTGTGGATGTGCAAGGGCTGTAGCGGTGCTAGTGTGGGTGTGCATGGGCTGTAACGGTACGAGTGTGGGTGTGCCTGGGCTGTAACGGTACTAGTGTGGGTGTGCACGGGCTGTAACGGTACGAGTGTGGATGTGCCTGGGCTGTCACGTTACTAGTGTGTGTGTGCCTGGTCTGTAACGGTGCTAGAGTGGGTGTGCATGGGCTGTATCGCTGCTAGTGTGGGTGCATGGGATGTAACGCTGCAAGTGTGGGTGTGCCTGGGCTGTAACGCTGCTAGTGTGGATGTGCAAGGGCTGTAGCAGTGCTAGTGTGGGTGTGCATGGGCTGTAACGGTGCAAGTGTGGGTGTGCCTGGGCTATAACGGCACTAGTGTGGATGTGCCTGGGCTGTAACGGTACTAGTGTGGGTGTGCCTGGGCTGTAACGATACTAGTGTGGGTGTGCACGGGCTGTAACAGTGCTAGTGTGGATGCGCATGGGCTGTAACAGTGCTAGTGTGGGTGTGCCTGTGCTGTAACGGTGCTAGAGTGGGAGTGCATGGGCTGTAACGCTGCTAGTGTGGGTGTGCATGGGATGTAACGCTGCTAGTGTGGGTGTGTCTGGGCTGTAACGCTGCTAGTGTGGATGTGCAAGGGCTGTAGCGGTGCTAGAGTGGGTGTGCACGGGCTGTAACGGTGCAAGTGTGGGTGTGCACGGGCTATAACGGCACTCGTGTGGGTGTGCCTGGGCTGTAACGGTACTAGTGTGGGTGTGCCTGGGCTGTAACGATACTGGTGTGGGTGTGCACGGGCTGTAACGGTGCTAGTGTGGCTGTGCACGGGCTGTAACGGTACTAGTGTGGGTGTGCCTGGGCTGTAACGATATTAGTGTGGGTGTGCCTGGGCTGTAACTGTACTAGTGTGGGTGTGCACGTGCTGTAACGCTGCTAGTGTGGCTGTGCACGGGCTGTAACGGTACTAGTGTGGGTGTGCCTGGGCTGTAACGGTACCAGTGTGGGTGTGACTAGGCTGTAACAGTGCTAGTGTGGGTGTGCCTGGGCTGTAACGGTGCTAGAGTGGGTGTGCCTGGGCGGTAACAGTGCTAGTGTGGGTGTGCACGGGCTGTAACAGTGCTAGTGTGGGTGTGCTGGAGCTGTAACAGTGCTAGTGTGGGTGTGCCTGTGCTGTAACGGTACTAGTGTGGGTGTGCCTGGGCTGTAACGATATTAGTGTGGGTGTGCCTGGGCTGTAACAGTCCTAGTGTGGGTGTGCCTGGGCTGTAACGGTGCAGAGTGGGTGTGCACGGGCTTCATGCTGCTAGTGTGGGTGTGCACGGGCTGTAACGGTGCAGAGTGGGTGTGCACGGGCTTCATGCTGCTAGTGTGGGTGTGCACGGGCTGGAACAGTGCTAGTGTAGGTGTGCCTGGGCTGTAACGGTACTAGTGTGGGTGTGCCTGGGCTGTAACGGTACCAGTATGGGAGTGACTAGGCTGTAACGGTGCTAGTGTGGGTGTGCCTGGGCTGTAACAGTGCTAGAGTGGGTGTGCCTGGACTGTAACGGTGCTAGTGTGGGTGTGCACGAGCTCTAACAGTGCTAGTGTGGGTGTGCACGGGCTGTAATGCTGCTAGTGTGGGTGTGCACGGGCTGTAACGATGCTAGTGTGGGTGTGCATGGGCTGTAACAGTGCTAGTGTGGGTGTGCAGGGGCTGTAACGCTGCTAGTGTGGGTGTGCATGGGATGTATTGCTGCTGGTGTGGGTGTGCCTGAGCTGTAACAGTGCTAGTGTGGGTGTGCCTGGGCTGTAAGGGTGTTAGTTTGGATGTGCACGGGCTGTAACAGTGCTAGTGTGGGTGTGCCTGGGCTGTAACAGTGCTAGTGTGGGTGTGCACAGGCTGTAACAGTGCTAGTGTGGGTGTGCTGGAACTGCGACAGTGCTAGTGTGGCTGTGCACGGGCTGTAACGGTACTAGTGTGGGTGTGCCTGTGCTGTAACGGTACCAGTATGGGAGTGACTAGGCTGTAACGGTGCTAGTGTGGGTGTGCCTGGGCTGTAATGGTGCTAGAGTGGGTGTGCCTGGACTGTAACGGTGCTAGTGTGGGTGTGCACGAGCTCTAACAGTGCTAGTGTGGGTGTGCAGGGGCTGTAAAGCTGCTAGTGTGGGTGTGCACGGGATGTATTGCTGCTGGTGTGGGTGTGCCTGAGCTGTAACAGTGCTAGTGTGGGTGTGCCTGGGCTGTAAGGGTGTTAGTTTGGATGTGCACGGGCTGTAACAGTGCTAGTGTGGGTGTGCTGGAGCTGTAACTGTGCTAGAGTGGGTGTGCATGGGCTGTAACGCTGCTAGGGTGGGTGTGCACGGGCTGTAACGCTGCTAGTGTGGGTGTGCACGGGCTGTAACAGTGTTAGTGTAGGTGTGCCTGGGCAGTAACGCTGCTAGTGTGGGTGTGCCGGGGCTCTAACGGTGCTAGTGTGGGTGTGGACGGGCTTTAACAATGCTAGTGTGGGTGTGCACAGGCTGTAACTGTGCTAGTGTGGGTGTGCCCGGGCTATAACGGCGCTAGTGTGGGTGTGCCTGGGCTGTAACGGTACTAGTGTGGGTGTGCACGGGCTGTAACAGTGCTAGTGTGGGTGTGCACGGGCTGTAACGCTGCTCGTGTGGGTTGCACGGGCTGCAACAGTGCTAGTGTGGGTGTGCCTGGGATGTAACGGTGCCAGTGTGGGTTTGCCTGGGCTGTAACGGTGCCAGTGTGGGTGTGCACGGGCTGTAACAGTGTTAGTGTGGGTGTGCACGGGCTGTAACGCTGCTCGTGTGGGTTGCACGGGCTGTAACAGTGCTAGTATGGGTGTGCCTAGGATGTAACGGTGCTAGTGTGGGTGTGCACGGGCTGTAACAGTGTTAGTGTGGGTGTGCACGGGCTGTAACAGTGTTAGTGTGGGTGTGCACGGGCTGTAACAGTG